>NC_028645.1:52538179-52538946 GCF_001406875.1 Solanum pennellii | reverse complement strand
AGGGGCAACGGACAAACAAACGAAAGGGCCCATTGTTATGCTTTCCCTGGAAGATCGGAGGCGGAGATATCTGATGCTTTCATCACAGGTAATCTTCTGGTTTGTGATTACATGGCTTCTGTATTGTTTGATCCGGGATCCACATTTTCTTATGTATCTTCTTCATTTGCTAATGGTCTTAATTTATGTTGTGAATTACTTGATATGCCTATTCGTGTTTCTACTCCGGTGGGTGAGTCTGTGGTAGTTGAAAAGGTATATAGGTCTTGTTTGGTGAACTTTGTGGGGAGCAACACTTATGTAGATTTGGTTATCTTAGAAATGGTTGATTTTGATTTAATTCTTGGTATGACTTGGCTTTCTCCGCATTTTGCGATCTTGGATTGTAATGCTAAAACAGTGACGTTAGCCAAGCCTGGGACAGATCCGTTAGTGTGGGAGGGTGACTACACTTCCAATTCGGTGCGTATCATCTCCTTTCTTCGTGCTAAGAAAATGGTTAGTAAAGGGTGTTTAGCTTTCTTGGCACATCTCAAGGACGATACTACCCAAGTACTTTCGATTGAGTCGGTTTCGGTGGTCCGTGAGTTTCTGGATGTGTTCCCTGCAGATCTTCCTGGTATGCCACCAGATAGGGATATTGACTTCTGTATTGATATTGAACCGGGTACTCGCCCCATTTCTATACCCCCTTATAGAACGGCTTCTGCGGAGTTAAGAGAGTTAAAAGCCCAACTTCAAGAGTTGTTGAGCAAAGGCTTCATTAG
>NC_028645.1:52522385-52532860 GCF_001406875.1 Solanum pennellii | reverse complement strand
GGGAAATAATAGATGTTGAATTTTAGAAGTTATTGAATTGTCTTTTATTAATGAGTTTAAGTCTTCTGCATTGCTTTATGTTGATATTAAATTTAAATGTTAAGGTTTAGATTGGTTGGTTCGCTCACATAGGAGGGTAAATGTGGGTGCCTGTCGCGGCTCGGTTTTGGGTCTTGACAACTATATATGATATGGAGTTGCTACGTTGTGGCGAACACTATACTTGTCAAGAAGAACCTTAAAATTTTTATTACAAAAGAGAGAACCTCTATCGCATATGATTGCCCTATGAGTACCGAATCTAGAGAAGACAATTCTTCTTTAGGAACATGGTGACATTATTTCCCTTATTATTTGAAAGCGCAACTACTCCCACCAATTTGGGTACATAGTTAATCGCCAAAACAATGTATTGCATGCCATTCAAACTCACAAACGAGCCCATGAAGTCAAGACCCTAAACTTTAAAAAGCTCAATAAACAGTACTGGATTCATTGGTAGTTCTTGTTTTCTCGCGATTTCTCCCTCATGCAGGTGAAGATCACAAGGCTGTGTGATATCATGAGTATCTCGGTGGATGAATTGCCAGTAATACCCATACTGCAAAAATTCTATGGGGAGTTCGAATCCCAATATGGTGCCTACCAACAGGCGATGAATGAGATATCTCTAGTATACTCATCATCTCAACCTCAGACACACAACGACGAATAATCTCATCAACACAACACAAAATAAGTATGGTTCATCCAAAAAGAATTTCTTCACATAAAACATGAACTTTTTCCTTTGGTGGAATGAAAACTGACAGAACAAAATAAGTTCTCAAGTAGTTTGAAAATTCTTCGAACTAAGGGATAATATCATAAGAAGAGAACAATACCTTTTGATCAGGAAACACATCATTAATCTCAATTCCGTACTCTAACCTTAACATTGCTTCCTCCTATAGTCTACACAAATGATCAACAACCGTATTTTATGTTTCCTTTTGACCCACATTCAAAACATTGCTCGCATAGTAAATCGGATGCAAAATCTTCTCTCACCTTTGTCCTAATAACACACCAAGTGCCATCCCACTTGCATAACACATTACTTCAAATGGTTACCCTAAATCTAGTGATATAATGATACGTGTCAAAGTTAACTTTTCTTTACACTGTCGACATGATCTCAAACAAACGTCATTTAAATCAAACTGACACTCTTCTTCAAGTAGCTTTCGTAATGGGTGTGGATTTTAGACAAATATATTATGAAACTCATGCATGCCAAATAAAACTTCAAAGAACTTTAACATATATGGTGGTGGAAATATTTCTATTGCCTAAACTTTAGCTTGATCAACCTCAGTACCTTTCAGCAAAATACAATGACCTAGTCCTCTTTATCCAAAATGTGGCACTTTTCCTAGTTGAGCACAAGATTACACTCTTCTCACCGCTTTAGTACCATATCCAAATGTGTCAAACAATAATTAAACCAGTCATCTACAACATAAAAATCATCCATAAACACATATATCATGTCCTCCAACATATATAAAAATATCAACATCATACAACACTTGAAGGTTGCTGGAGCATTACACAACCCAAATGAGATTCTTCTGAAGTAGAAAGTCAAATAAGGACAAGTGAAGGTGGTTTTGTTTTCATCTTCAAGTGCTACAGAGATTTGATTATAGCTCAAAAACAAATAGAGAAAATAATGAAAACCCTTACCAGTGAGACGATCTAGAATTTGATCCATGAACAACAATCAAAAATGATATTTCTCAGTCCATGCATTTAACTTGTGTTTGTCCATACACACTCTCCAACCAGTCACCGACCTCATTGGAACAAGCTAATTTTTAGCATTAGGAACCACATTGAATCCTCATTTCTTTGACACACATTGAACTGGGCATTACAAACTACTAACAACAATAGAATTTATGAATCCAACACTAATGATATAATGATCCCCTTTTTCACAACCTCTTAAAATAGGGGGATTTAGTCTCTTTTGATGTTTAATACATGGATTATTGTCCAACACGAGTTTAATTTTGTTAGAACCAATTCCCTGAGGAATCCAAACAACATCATTAATAGCCCCTCCAACATCTTTGTCCCAAGAACACATGCCTCAAATGAAATGAAAATATTAAGTTATCAAGCGCAACAACTAGCTCATCATAGTCTTTAATACCAACACTGTCAAAATCCATTATCACTGTTGGTAGTGCATCAATACCTAAGCTCTCTTCAATAGAATTTTGGATTCTCGCTCCATAATAGGATTTACAATCGATCCCAAGTTAATATCAATTTGATGCTTCATATATATACATATGTTAAAAATTACATTCTCATTTTATTTGAAAAATCATTTTCCCTCTTTCCATATCGACCAAGGCACGTGCACTAACAAGAAGTGGTCTGCCTATGATGATTGGGACTTTCAAATCAACCTCACAATTTAGTATCACAAAGTCCACCAGAAATATGTATTATTCAACTATCACAAGGATATGTTGGAGAAATTCAATTGGCCTCTTCAAAGTTCTATAGGACATAAGCAACGGCATTGTAGTCGACTTTAGTGTTTCTAAACCAAACTTGTTATATATGGACTATAGCATCAAATTAATACTTACTCCTAAATCACACAAATCTTTCACAAAGTGTAAAATCCCAATGGTACATTGAATAATGAAAGCTTCAGGATCCTCTTTCCTTTGCAAAAGTGACCTAGTAGCAATAGCCCTACAATATTGCAGGTTATGTTAATTCTCAAAACTAACAGCCCTCTTTTGTCACCAAAAATTTCATGAAAGTTTTCATACCCATAAATTTGTTTTAACGAGATATTTATGCACAATTACTTCAGTATAGGTATGAACTTTTGATATTTTCCCTCTTCAGTCTTTTTCACCTTTTTCTATTGAAATGGAGGTACAGGTCTAGGTATGGGAAATTTTGGCTCACCTCAGCTTCCTTTTCAGTATCATCTTTAGGAATTTCAGTTACCTCATTCTCATACTCATATTTTTTACCACTATTTGAACCTCAGATGAAATAGGGGGATCAATAATATTCTTTCCACTTTGAGTCGTGACTTCCATACAATGTGCATCATTCTTTTGGATTCATGATTATGTCACGAGGAAGTGTGCAAGGACGGCCTTCGATAATAGTAGTGGAGAACTAAATAAACAGTTGCTCAAGTTGCTTGATAGATAATGCATGGGCACCAACTTTCTGACCAACTCCAGATAAATCATTTCTCATCTCGTTCACATTCTCGTGTGTCAAATCAAATATCTTCATCAAATTTTGCATCATATCCTTAATACGAATCATACTAGTACCACCCTCTCAATTACTACGAGGAACATAGGGTCCTACCTTGTCATTCCTGTATCCAAAATTGTTCTGGTTGTAATTGTTATCACAATTGCAGTAACAAATTTGGACATAGTTTCCATCATGGATGTAGTTGTTATAGTTCTGACCTTTGTGTTCTTAACCTTGGTGCCAATTAGTTTATTTGGAACTTTGGGCGCTAGTTCGTGAACCGCCCATTTGATCATTAACAAAATATGCAACCTCTTCATAGTAATACTTCCCAACTAGCAGGTGTGGAGTTCTAGTTAGATAATTTATCCCATTCACCTTTTCCGCACTTCATCTCACATGATTTAATACCAAGCAATTTCTTTCCTCATTTGACTAACCTCTTCATGAATGTCATCATTTGACTAACTTGGTGTAGTTTGGACAACTAATGTTCACCTACCCGTATTTCCCTTTGTAATGCTCCATGCATTATTAATATAAAGAAATCCCCTCACGTTTTCCAGAAATATCTTATAGAGTGCATTTACCATATGATACTTATGCGATAGTATGTAACAACCCCTTTCTATTGACATCATGTTCTCTATCGAAGTACTACTTCAGTGACTAATCATGTATGTAGTGATTCGTATCATTTTCACATGAATCTAGTGAACATTTCCCATGAAATTCTTGCAGACTCTTCTGCTAGTGCCGAGAACTTATTCGATTTTTCCTCATAAGTCAACTTCTTGGACACTAGACAATATTTTGCCATGAACACCTTATGCAATTTGTCCTACATATAGATCAAATTGTATTACAACTCCGAATAACACACAGCGGCATCACAGGTCAATGACAAGTAGAATACTCTCAAACTATGACATTCATTTCCAATTATGACCGTCCAACACTGCTCTTAAAGAAACTACTTAATTTAGACATGTGAGTATATGGATCTTCTGAAGCTAACCCAACAAACAACCCTTTTGATGTAAGAATTTGGGTAAGACTTTTTGTCACAACAAATGTATTTCTTGGAGTTACTAGAGGGAGAACAATCGGCCCATCTTATTGAACTGCGTTCTAGTCAATCGATGTAGTTATTAGGAGCCCTTGGTATTGGAAAATTCTAAACCTTTTCAGCATTTCCGAATAGATGACCACCTTGAATTTGACAAAGTTCATTAATAACTGGAGGAGATTGAAACTCTGCTCCATCTCTTTGAACCTCTCCATTGGGATTATTGTGTACCCCAATATTAGTCATTTTCCTTGACATTTTTCTAAATTTAGGTTCATATCGGGTGAAGGGTTCGCCTCGACCCCGTGTGTTTGGCCTACACTATAGTTAAAACGTGTAGAAAACAAAATAAAAAGAAAATGTAAAATCTGTGAATTCTTGACTATAGTTCAACAATGTAGTTTGTTTTATCTAAAAGATGTATTCCCTGGTAGCGGCACCAAATATTTATTCTCCTAAATCACACCTCACAAAAGATGTATAAGCGATCGTGGACAAATAAAGAACCCAGCGTATAGGTTGGGATCGATCCCACGAGGAATATGGTTCAAAATTAAACTTAAGTCCCAATTATCTCTTTCAAGTGAAACTATTTTCAAGTATACTAAAAAGTGGATTTTGTAAATAAATAACAGATTGTTGATTTTAATGATTAATTAATGTGAAAACAAGATTCACAATTTGAGATATCAATATAAGATTTAAACTAGGGTATATGTGTTCCCCACATGTTCTTAAAGCAGTATTCCTAATAATAGTAATCTTATCCTAGTGTTTGACACGTAAGACTAATAAGTTAGGTATCCCAAGTGATTGGTAATCCAAGTAGGAACTTTCACTAGAAACTTGGTAAGTCTAAGGGTGTTTTGCTTTACTAACCCTTTCCTGTACTCCAGATTAGTCATCGTGTCAATTGACTTGGGTATTTTCCCTCACGTCAACTAATTGAATTCAGACTATTGAATAGCAGCAAATCCTTAGCTAAATATGTGTTGTTCAATTTTTTTTCTCATTCATTACCCCCTTGGTGTAACAAGTAGGAAAGAGGCAAGTTCTAACGTTATCCACTTCTAAAAGGACTTTTATACGAAAAGATTAAGAATTCATGAGTGAATATTATTTAAAGATTAGTTAATTATTAGTCATATATTGTTAATTGCTCATAGTTTCCACAACCTTAATTATTGATTTTGCTACCCAGGCTTTACAATTCACAATTCATATTAGAATTAATAGAAATTATGAACTTACATTTAGAATGGATGAAAACCCAAATCTTGAATCAAAAATTCAAAGTACAAATTGCTTAAAAGCAACTTCCTGAATTTAATTGCTAAGAATTTGCAAAGTATTCCAAAAGACCAAAACAAAAGTATTCAATGTTCTCTAACCTCAAAAACGGAAGGAACACCTATTTTCTTAGTGTTTAAATCCTAAGCCAACTAGAAAAATATAAAAATGAAAATGAGTTCATGACACGGTTTTGATTTGAGACAGGACCTACAAAACCATGGATCGA
This sequence comes from Solanum pennellii, assembly GCF_001406875.1. NCBI lineage: Eukaryota > Viridiplantae > Streptophyta > Magnoliopsida > Solanales > Solanaceae > Solanum > Solanum pennellii. Next base: position 52,526,984 of record NC_028645.1, on the reverse strand, counting down.
CCTATGGTCTGTGGGTCTCCTCCTAGGTTCAAGTACTAGAAATCAAACTTTCATATCAAAACTATGGATATGCAGGCCCACTACAAGAAAATACATCTAAAGCTACAAAATACATTGTAGCTAAATATGAAACTTTGGTAGCTAAACCCTTTAGCCATAAAATATTTTTTCGTAGCATTGGTGGCAAGATGTAGGGTGGCAAAAGTTACATACACACTTTACATGGTCTGTGGCTAATGATTAATTCTTATAGCTACTAAAAAATTTTGTTGTAGCTATCATAGTATAAAATTCTTGCTATAAAATATATACTTGTGGCAAAATATTTTTACTCTTATGCCACAACAAATAAAATCTATATCAAGTTTTATATTGTAGACACGATATATTCTATTGTAGCAAATGACTTGATTTATTTGCTATGAAAATTAAAGTTCGTGGCTATTTTATATTTTTCATCTTGTGGCAATGATACTTCTATTTAGCTACCATAGCTATAAAAGTTTGCCACAAATATTTTTTCACAAAGCTAAGAATTCAAATTTTTTGCCATGACATACATATATTATGGCTAATATTTTTTACTTTGCTATGACAAGTGAAAATGTGTCGCCTTATTTTTCATAATTACATATAGAATTAGTCATAATCACAAAAATGCATTGCTATAAATTGAAGAATATTGACATAAACATTATTAATCACAAGAATTTTTATAATGAATTTAAAAAATAAATTTCACCAATTTTGTTACTATAAATTTTAATGGATTTTCCACGAGCTTTGTTAGTAAAACAAGTTATATAATGTAACCACGAATACATTTTTGAGATTCCAAAATAATTCTCAACTTGCATATAATTGCATTCTACAATTTTTAGAATGGTCAAAATATACAATTCTTGTAACATATCATCTTGTTTGAATCAAAGCAACATAGTGTTTCCCCATCTCTCCTTTCAAAAACTTTAATTGCACCTTTGCTTGATCAACATCGACTTGAATTCGTCATTTATATGCTCTTATTCCCTAAAAATTCGTCTTCAATAATGACAAATTAAATATTTTAGCATAAAGAACGTAATAATTTAAAATTTCAAGGAAAAAATATATTTGTCTATGATATATTTTTTTTAAAAAAAATATCAAATTAAAAAATACAAAGTAAAAAGTATTAACCAAACCTGTAAATTTTAAACATCATGAAAGTAGTAGATACAAATCTCAAACTGTCACGACCCAAAACGGGCCGCGACTGGCACCCACACTTATCCTACTATGTGAGCGAACCAACCAATCTAAACCCCAACATTTCAACCATAATCAACAAAATATAATGCGGAAGACTTTAACTCATTAATGAAAATCGATAAAATAACTTATAAAAACTCGATACTATTTATTCCCAAAACCTGGAAGTCATCACCACAAGAACATCTATCCTCAAATTACTAATCTAAGAGTATCTAAGAGACTAAAATAAGTAAAAAGCTAGTCCATGCCGGAATCTCAAGGCATCAAGACGTGAAGAGGAAGATCTAGTCCAAGCTAGAAGCAATAGCTCACCCTGAAATCTGGCTTGATGAAGACAGGCTAGAGTTGCGGCTGAGTTGAAGACGATGGCACGTTTGCTGCACTCCACAAATGACAAAGAAAGAAACATACAAGTAGGGGTCAGTACAAAACACAAGTACTGAGTAGGTATCATCGGCCAACTCAAAATAGAAAACAGTATATATTAGATAATATCATAAATCAACTACAATACTCAACATGTAGCAACAACAAGTTCTATAATCATTAATAAGCACCGCCAAGTTCACCCATGAGGACTCAAGCCTCAATACCATACCCATTTGGGAATTAGGTTCATTAGATTGAGTATATTAACATCTTTCAAGATTCATTATCTTTATTTCTCTCGTGTCGGTACGTGACACTCCGCTCCATATACTATCCTGGTGTCGGAACGTGACACTCCGATCCCCTAATTCTACGTGTCGGTTCGTGACACCCGATCCCCTAATTCTACGTGTCGGTTCGTGACACCCGATCCCCCAATTCTACGTGTCGGTTCGTGACACCCGGTCCCCCTAATACTACGTGTCGGTTCGTGACACCCGCTCCACTAATCTCATTCTATTAATTCATCAATCCTTCTTTTATACCAAGGCATCATCAACCCCATTACTTTAGTTCATCAAGCCTTCTTTTATACTAAGGCATCATCAATCTCATTAACAAAGTAGATTAGGGTTTTTCAAGATTTGGGATTCAATAGCTTCATCATGCTTATTTTATCACAATTATATAATCACATTCATACAAGCATACAATTAAGCATATAGAAGGGTTTACAATACTACCCAATACATATCATTCGCTATTAAGAGTTTACTACGAATAGCATAAACCATAACCTACCTCCACCGAAGATTCGTGATCAAGCAAGCAAATTCCCCAAATCCTTGTTGTCCTCTTCGTTTCTCTCTCTCTCTACTCGTTCTCCCTCTCTTTCTGTTCTTTTTCTTTTTCTTATTCAAACCCTCTTTCTTTTACCCTAATTAGCATATAATTAAGTATAAAGGTGGCAATAATATCCCACTAATTAACTCAAGGTTACCTCTTTTAACCCCCAAGTAATTAGACTTATTAACATTAACCCTCTAACTTTATAATTAAAGCAGGAATAGTCCAAAACGCCCCTTAAATTACTTAACAGAAATCCGACCCAGCCTGGGATTACGCAGCCTGTGACGGCCCGTCGTGCCTGCGACGGTCCGTCCTGCTGCTCCCGTCACAAAGTTCAGAGACTCAATTTCCTTGAAGAGTCTGTGACGGTCCGTCGTGCTCACGACGGTCCGTCCTGCCATGTCGTCACGAAGTTCAGAGAGTCGATTTCAGTACCCAAATTTCAGAATTCTAAGTGTTTTGGAACGAGACCCCCTCGACGGCCCGTCGTGCCCATGACGGTCCGTCGTGGGTTCCGTCGACTCACACAGTTTTTCCAGAAATAAAATCTGCTGCTCAAAACGACTAAACAGGTCGTTACAATAGATACCAATTTACCCATCGTTCGTCCTCGAACGATCACAAGAAGAAAATCAAGGGCGAAAAGGAGTACCTGAATCTGTAAACAGGTGTGGGTATCTTTCTTGCATATCAGCCTCCTTCTCCCAAGTGGCCTCTTCAACTGGTCGATTCTTCCATTGGACTTTGATGGATGCAATCTCCCTTGATCTCAATTTGCGAATTTCTCTACCTAGAATGGCAATAGGCTCTTCCTCATAAGTCAAATTTTCATCAAGTAGAACCGAATCCCAACGAATGATGTAGTTTCCATCCCCATGGTATCTTTTTAACATAGACACATGAAATACCGGATGCACTCCGGACAGCCCTGGAGGCAAGGCTAATTCATAAGCCACCTCTCCTACTCGCTTAAGTACTTCAAAGGGACCAATATACCTTGGGCTTAGTTTACCCCTTTTACCAAACCGCATCACCCCTTTCATGGGCGAAACCTTCAGCAAGACTTGCTCACCCTCCATAAACTCCAAGTCTCTAACCTTTCGATCTGCATATTCCTTTTGCCTACTTTGCGCCGCTAAAAGCTTTTCTTGAATAGATTTCACCTTCTCTAATGAATCCCTCAAAAGGTCAGTACCCCAAGGTCTAACCTCAAATGCATCAAACCACCCAATGGGAGACCTACATCTCCTCCCATACAATGCTTCGAAAGGGGCCATGTCAATACTTGAGTGATAGCTATTATTGTATGAAAACTCCGCTAAGGGTAAGAAGCTATCCCAATGGCCACCAAATTCTATCACACATGCACGAAGCATATCCTCCAACACTTGAATCGTTCGCTCAGACTGTCCATCGGTCTGAGGGTGAAATGCAGTACTAAGGTCCAACCTAGTACCTAATTCAGCATGCAATGTTCTCCAAAACTTAGAAGTAAACTGCGTACCTCTATCTGATATGATGGAGAGTGGAACTCCATGCAACCGAACAATCTCTGAGATGTAAAGTTTGGCTAACTTCTCTGCATTGTAAGTCACCTTGACCGGAATGAAATGAGCAGACTTAGTTAACCTATCAACAATCACCCAAATAGAGTCATACTTACCCATTGTCTTTGGAAGACCAACCACGAAATCCATTGCAATTCTCTCCCATTTCCATTCAGGAATGGGCATTCTCTGAAGTGTTCCTCCGGGCCTCTGGTGTTCATACTTTACTTGTTGACAATTTGGACATTTGGCAACAAAATCAACAATGTCGCGCTTCATTCTACTCCACCAAAAGTGTTGCTTTAGGTCACGGTACATCTTGGTTGCACCAGGATGTATAGAATATCCGGAACTATGAGCCTCTGTAAGAATAGTGTGGATCAAATCATCAACACGGGGCACACATACCCTTCCCTTAATTCTCAAAACACCTTCCTCATCCATTATTGCTTCTTTAGCCTCTCCTCGTAACACCATATCCCGAATTCGTCTTAGTTTCTCATCATCAAACTATTTTCCTTTGATCTTGTCAAGAAAAGAAGATCTCGCCTCCACACTGGACAAAAATCCTCCCTTATCT
>NC_028645.1:52518490-52518948 GCF_001406875.1 Solanum pennellii | reverse complement strand
CGCGACTGGCACCCACACTTATCCTACTATGTGAGCGAACCAACCAATCTAAACCCAAACATTTCAACCATAATCAACAAAATATAATGCGGAAGACTTTAACTCATTAACGAAAATCGATTAAATAACTTATAAAAACTCGATACTATTTATTCCCAAAACCTGGAAGTCATCACCACAAGAACATCTATCCTCAAATTACTAATCTAAGAGTATCTAAGAGACTAAAATAAGTAAAAAGCTAGTCCATGCCGGAATCTCAAGGCATCAAGACGTGAAGAGGAAGATCCAGTCCAAGCTAGAAGCAATAGCTCACCCTGAAATCTGGCTTGATGAAGACTGGCTAGAGTTGCGGCTGAGTTGAAGACGATGGCACGTTTGCTGCACTCTAAGATAATATCACAAAATAGAAAATAGTATATATCAGATAATATCATAAATCAACTACAATACTCAAC
>NC_028645.1:52439194-52518133 GCF_001406875.1 Solanum pennellii | reverse complement strand
TAGTTCATCAAGCCTTCTTTTATACCAAGGCATCATAAATCTCATTAACAAAGTAGATTAGGGTTTTTCAATATTTAGGATTCAATAGCTTCATCATGCTTATTTTATCACAATTATATAATCACATTCATACAAGCATACAATTAAGCATATAGAAGGGTTTACAATACTACCCAATACATATCATTCGCTATTAAGAGTTTACTACGAATAGCATAAACCATAACCTACCTCCACCAAAGATTTCGTGATCAAGCAAGCAAATCCTCAAAATCTTTGCTATCCTCTTCGTTTCCCTCTTCTCTCGATCGTTCTCCCTCTCTTGTTCTTTCTATTTTTCTTATTCCAAATCCCTCTTTCTTTTACCCTAATTAGTATATAATTAAGTATAAAAGTTGAATAAAATAACCCACTTTTTATTTTAAGGTTGTCTCATTTAACCCCCAAGTAATTGAATTATTAATATTAATCCATTAACTTTATAATTATAAGCATGAAAAGTCCAAAACGCCCCTTTAAAAACATAACAGAATTTCCGACCCGAGTGAGCTTACGGAGCCTGTGACGGTCCGTCACGACTGTGACGGTTCGTCATGACTGTGACGGTCCGTCACAAAGCTCAGAGACTTGATTTTAGTAAAAGTTCTGTGACGGCCCGTCATGCCTGAGACTGTCCGTCCTTCCATTTCGTCGCGAAGTTCAGAGAGTCGATTTCAGTACCCAATTTTCAGAATTCTAAGTGTTTTGGAACAAGACACCCTCGATGGTCCGTTGTGCCCGTGACGGTCCGTCGTGGGATCCGTCGTCTCAGTCAGTTTTTCCAGAATTAAAATTTGCTGCTCAAAACGACTAAACAGGTCGTTACACAAACATTGGTATAAATTATAAACCTCATATCTTATCAGAAAACTTCTTTTACATTAATAAACATATAAACCCATCTACTCAAGATAGGAACAATAATCTCGTGCAAATATATAGAATGCAATTGTGTATGATATATTCTTTGTGAAAACAAGTATCAATTACCGTAAAATTTTCAAAAGAAATAAGAGAGTCAATTCAAAATTGCTTTTTATATCAACCATTCAAATTCAATTTAAGTTAAATCGTTTCAACTTTAGTGAAACTATACCTCCACATTATTTTATTATTTCAATTTGAATTTAAATAGGGATGTGAATTTTAAAATTGTATTTGTAGTTTTAATTGATAATACAAAAATTATATGGATTAGGAAGATAACAATAAAATAAGAAATTCAAATATTTTTTATGTCAACAAAAAAAAATTAAAAAAAAAGGAATATTAATATGACTTCCTATGTGTATATAATTTACATAAATTTCATATTGTAAGGAATAAATTACATTTTATCTCTACTTTTTTTCTAATTACACTAATCTTTTAAAATTTGTACCTTTCAGATTCATTGAAAAGTATCTCTGATACATAATAACATAAATCGAATACATAATATGTAGTTTAGATACATTAAAACTAGCTCGAATACATTGTAAAATAAATCAGATACATAATGTGTAGCCCATATACGTTAAATACTAACTCTGATACATTAAATATATAAGGAGATAAATAAGAAATTTTAGAGATTTATTAAAATAGAAGGGGATATTGGAAATAAGAGGAACATAATATGTGTATTTCAGTCATTTTTCCTTAAATATATTCAGTAAAAATTGATTTATCAATCTATAGTCAAGAACAATTCTTGTTGCATATTTGAATAATATATGACAATATTTAATGATTTGTAAATTAATTATACATGTTTTTTTTATATATATAAAAGTACAAATACATCAAATTAATTAGCCATAACTTCTATTTTTTATAACTTCCATATATTTAGAATATACTTAAAACTTTCAAATTAAGATCTTGTAAAATTGAATTGATGGAAAGATTGACATCTCTAATTAAGCTAGCTCGATAAATAAATTATTCGATAGAAGAGGCGTGAGTCGTAGAAAATGAATTCTCACATAGTTATTTCATGACAAAAAGTTTTAACTATTAAGTTAATTATTGCAACAATTTTTTGTTTCTCGGAACATAATATTTATTAAGTTATTATATTTTAGTTGAAATTACTTCCTATGTATAAAAGATTGCTATTGCTTCAACAAGTTTCAACATGATCGTAAAAAAACTTATAATCAACAATAAAAATTGTATTATAGCAAAAATTCTATGACTATATTTTTATTATGCCACGATTTATATAACTTGAAAAAAGAACATCTAGCTACAATTTTTTCTTTAAACATGTTATTGTGGCCGAAAGGTCATTATAACTATGATAAATTCAAACTTATTGCAAAAAATAATTATCAGCTATGGATTTTTATTATAGATGAAAATGGATGTCTATTTCATTTAATTATTGCCACAATATTTTATAACTTTAAGCTAAATTATTTATTTAACTACAAATATTTCTTCAACTAAGTAATTGTGGCCAAAGGTTATTATTACTACTGTAAATTGAAATTCGTGGCAAAATAATAGTAATTAGTTACGAAATTTTACAATTGCAAAAACTCTATGGCTATATTATTTAACTATTACCACATCTTTTATTAGCTTAAAGCAAAAATATTTATTTAGCCATAATATTTTGTTACAGATAACTATCATGGAGAAAAAGTTGCTATTGCTACAATTATTTTTATTGGGTTATAAAAAAGTTATAATTAGCTATAGAATTTTATTGTAACAATAAAATTGTAGCTATTTTTATAATTATTGCCATCATTTTTACTAATTATTGAAAATATCAGGATTTAGCCTTGTAAACTTAATATTTGTGGCTAAGAAATTTGACTGATTTTTTAGATAGACACGAAAGTTGAATTTTAGGGCTATTACTAGGACAGTTCATCAATCGACCTACAATCCGCCATTGTCCTCCCTTGTTCCACACTTGCTTAAACAAACCTGAACTTCACCTACGCTGCATCACCTCCGGGTGGTCATTGGACCGACGGTCCGTCTATGGCTTCGTGAGTTGTTGTTGCTCTCATTTCAATCAGATTTTCAGTTTAACACTTCAGTACATATTTGCTGCAATAGATTAAATAAAAATATTATGTCCAATAACAAAATAGCCCAAGACACACATAAACTATAAGTGCAATGCATCAAAAACACAGTAAACTCATGTTATATCAACCTCCAAATATACCCTCATTTGCAACAATTCAAACATGGTTCTAGTAACATGAAGCACCATAGTGCCTACAACCACAAGCAATAAAATAGCACACGCACTTTCCAACTGATATTCATTGACATCGTAAAAGTTGTCGATGTCATCATTGTGCCCAAGGTGGCTGGAATTGCTCCCATTAATACTCATCTCATCGAATTTTTAAGACAACGCAACTAATGCAAAAAACTAAGCTTATTAACTACAAAAAAATTAGTTCAGAACTAAACTTTACTAAATGTATTCTCAACATCAGTCCGCGGAAGCGGCACCAATTTTTGTAATGCTCGACAAGACTTCTAAATTTAGTCGGTCGCAATCAAGTATAAACCCAACTATGAGTTGGGGTCGATCTAAATTGAACTGATATGTTAATATATAATTCAAGTATGAAGTAAAATGGTGTTATAAGTGTTTGTAGGCGTAGACATTTTCAAAACAATAAAGTAAATTGCAAGGGGTTTACTATTTTTTTCTGATGGAGGGATTTTAGTGAACAATAAACAACTAAAAATAATCGATAATAAACGAGTAGAGAGGGGTCATTGGGAGTGTGATCAATTGAACACCAATTGCGCTAAACGGATGATTATTATTTAGTAGAAATCGGAGTACTATTCTTCTCGCCCTTTTTGCTTTCTTTTTCACCATTTACTCGGTAAATGTAGGTTGACTGAATGGTCATAATCAAACATTTTAGTTATTCACCGAATTACCCTTTCTGTAGGCAATATGACCTTGCCAGGGACTGCATGCTAGATCTTTTTGCGAGTTGAAGAATCTACTTGGTAAATTTCCTAGTGCCTACGACAACTATCAGCATTGTTTTTCTTCAAATTCTTAAGCTTTTTCGCTTCTTTTTGTCCGTTATAGTCCTTGCTTTACTCATGCAAATAAAAATTTAATCAACAGTTTAGAGCATAAGATAGCCATTAAGGACACTAATAACCTGATTATCTAGCCCTAAAAGAGTTGAAATCACCGACACATCAAATAGATCCATAGATATAGAGTTTTAACTCCAACCTAAGAGGAACAGGATAAGAGTTGCAAGAAAGTCAAGTGTTGAGAATGACATGGTAACTACACACAAAAGAGTTAAAGTGATGTATCCATCCATTCATAGTTTTGTGCATTACTCAAGTTCAGCTATCACAACATCTTGTTGAAATTCCTAATATCAGAATCGTATCTATGACCTATGCTCATTAACTTTAGAGAAATTTACAACTATTCTCGAATTCCATAATGAGGGGAAAATGCTTTTTTCCAATTATCTCAATCTTATCTATAAAGTTATAGCTATCATTCTCATGATATTAACATATTCCATTAAGCACTTATCTCATAGTATACTTAGTCTCGCAAATTGATGATTTAATATTAATGGCAAGAAAAATAATGTTATGGTATGCATATTAGTATATAAGAACTCTCAATTAAATTAATCTTGTGATCTTTTAACCTAAAGCTCTTTCACTGTTCATTTTTTAGAGTGTCACGCACTGAGGCTACCCATTTGACGTAACACATGATCTAGGATCACGAGTGACCCCAAGTAATCCCTCTGTCTTCCAGATATCAGGAATACTGAGAATAATTAAATAATAATGTACTATGCGGATGATAAAACAATGGATAACTTAAAGTAAGGAAAAACCCAACTAGTTTTAATGAATAAAAGGGAAAATGCACAAGTACCGCCTTAACCTATGCGCGAAATCGCAGAGACACACTTATACTATACTAATGTCCTATTACCCCCCTGAACTTATTTTATAAGTAATTTTCTACCCCTTTTCGGCCTACATGGCGCTAGATTGAAATTTAGTAAACAGGCATTGGGCTCACAAGATAAGGCCACGTAGGCCGAAAAGGGGTAGAAAATTATTAATAAATTAAGTTCAGAGGGATAATAGGACCTTAGTATAGTATAAGTGTGCCTCTGAGATTTCGGGCATATGTTGACTGGGTACTTGTGCATTATCCCTAAATAAAACATGATGGAGTTAAATGTAAACTGAAAGATGAACTTAACAATTCAAGTTGATTCTACTATTAAGTCTTAAAAGCCTCTAACTAATGTTGAGTATCTAGGACATGCCCCACAACTAACCCTTATAGTAGAAAACTAAACAAAAAAAATATAATGAAAAGCATGACTATTGTTGTCAAAGTATGAGGAGTCACCACTAAAGCTGCTGAAATACGAATCCAGAACCGATCTAAGCGTGATCTAGATGGTAAGTACCTGAAATTACATCATGAAAGGATGTATGACAGAGTATGAGTCAGCACTTTGAATGTACTGAGCATGCAAGATATATGTATATTGGTTGGACAAAGCATAACTGAGCAAGAATGTGCATATAACACAATGTAACTGAAACATTGTATAGCTCAAAATATTGACATTCTATCTAAGAATGTAACATTTATATACTAATAATGTAACATTCGAAATCTGGAGCATGACTATCGGTTTAACTGACCTAGCAAGTAAAATTAGAGAAATAAGAGAATTTACATAAACTAGGGCTTTGAGTTTGATACTAGAATTTAGGTAAACTTTAAAAGAAACATTCTATTTAGATGTGGATACTACCATAGCTAAATCACAACAAATATCAAAGGAGTTAGAAACCTTTGGTGTAACAAAGATATAGAGAATCAAAGAGCTCACTGAACTCTAGGGACTAAGTGGATGAAAGGATTATACTAGTAAAATCACACATACTTGGTGATGAAATATACAAAGAAATCCTTCCATTTTGGGGCTTAACTTGAAGAAAACTCCCAGATTGTTCTTGGGAAACTAGCGTCTCTTTTGTCTGGTTTTTGCTATCACTTTGGTTGACTTTTGGGGAATCGGGATTCAAGGTATGTCTGATGAAGTTATTCGTCCTAAAAATGATAAAATTATGTATTTTAGGAAGTAAACGATGTAGTTTAATTTCCCAACACATATGGGAAAGGGCCAAAATGATCCAGACTGAAATTTGACGAGTGTCACCTACTAATGATGTGATGGGCCATCGTTTGACCTACCAGCCATTTTTAGGTGTAGTATGTTATACTCTACCTCATATTTCTTGACTAAAATGAACAAAACTATTTACTACAAGCTTGTATGTTTGCAAACTCTTTGGTTTCGGAAAGACTACTCAATTATCTTTCACTTGATAAAGCATGGGTGACCTAGTTCATTTTCTGCTAAGCTATATGATTGTTTTTGAAGTTGACCCAACCTCAATTTTCCTCAAATTGGATTCTACCGCTCAACTATGGTCCATAGACTCAACCATTGTAACAACCCTAAAAATTGATAAGATAAGAAATGCTTAATGTGTCAAGAAGGCCTATGATTAGACCAGGGTTCACACGGATTGATGCGCGTTGAACCAGACCTCAGAACCCTTGCTACAGCCAAGCCAACTAACTTGGGGAGTTATTTGAGCTTGGAAAGTTTGGATCCAATCATGTAGGGCTCTCGAATACGAAGATTTACTCGAAGGAGTCTTTACCAGACTTAAAAAAAGGAAATCTTAGGTTTGGAGGGTCTAGGGGTAAAATGGTTTTTTTCCAGGCTAAGGGTAATATCGTAATTACCCTAAACAAATAAATAATTATTTAATTAATAAGTTTGAGGGGAAATTTGGTTAGAGAGAGCTGAAACTGACCTCTTGAAGTGAGGTCTTGCTTCACCCGGGTTCGAATGTAGGTGGAAGCAATGAATTAATGTGATTTTTATTTAAGCTATTGAATTAATATAATTAATTAATAATTATTATTCATTAGCTGATTTAAATAAAATGAAAATCAGATTTTTAATAATTAAGAAACCTTATTTGACTAAGTCCTAAACTAGACTCTAAGCCTAATATAACTCCTACTCTCTCTCACGTTTATCTCTCCGTTCAAACGCTCAATCTCTCTGGCTCTTTCAAAAAAAAATCTCTGCCAAAATAAGATACAAAAGCATAAAAATAAATCAAGTTCTTCACACTTGAAGAAGTCACACGAAAATATAAGAAATCAAGCTAAGGGAACACGCTAGAAAAAGAGAGGGTTTTTCCGTCAAAAGTTTTGTGTTGAAAACGTGGCTTGGACGTGACTTTTGGAGAGGGTTTGGGCAGCAAATTCAAGGTTTGAATGTCAAAATAAGGAATGTGTTTTCTTATCTCTTGGTCCCTTTCCCAAGAGACCCCTTAAGGTTTAGAATATTCATTCCGAAAACTAGGATTGTTCCCCGTTGCATGTCCCTATCACTAGCTCCCATTGAATCATAGGTTGGTTATGTTTGCCGGTAGAAACTAGGGATAAAACGTGTTTTCGTGATGATTATGTGTTTATATGTATATTTGGATTATGTGACTTATGTTGATGTTTCCGAAAATGTAACTACGTGTGTATGTGTGTGTTGCCGTGGATATTGTTCATGCTTTTGGACTTGAAATGGCATAATAGTTCTTTATATTTCATGTAAACATGTTGATGTAAATGTGATGTTCATATGAGTTGAAATGTGGCTGATTTGAGGGATAATGTCTTGGCTAAACGAATACATGAAGACGCACCTAAAATGTTCTAAATGCACTACGAAATTCCCCAAAGAACTAAGGTGTAACTTGATGAAAGGATGCTGAAAAATTAAAAAAAAATTCCAGCTTCTATTGATGAATTTCGGTTAGCAAAGAGGGTCCAAAATGTTGATAAAAATTAATTAAAACAAGTGAGGTCATGTAGGATTGAAACCGTGACCTCACCATGTTAAAAACTGTGAAAATAAAGAAGTAAAAGGGAATGTGATGAAGGGGATTCGAACCATGGTATTGGCTGGAAAATGAAACTTAAAAGAAAAAAAATAAGAAATGAGAGGAGTGGTATTTGAACACACCACCTCTCAATCAGATTTAAGGAAGAGTAAAAGAATAATAAAACAAAATGTGAGGCGTGGGAATCGAACCAACAACCTCTAGGCAGTGAAGTAGAGTAAAGAAAATGAAAGAAAAGAAATGAGAGGCATGGGAATCGAACCCACAACCTCTAGGCAGTGAAGGAGAGTCAAAGAAAATGAAAGAAAAGAGATGTGAGGCGTGGGAATCGAACCCACGATCTCCTAGGCAGATTTAAGTAGAAAAATTAAAAGAAATTAAAGAGGGCCTGTGGGGGTTCGAACCCACAACCCCTCGTCCAAAGGAGAAATTTAAAGGCAGTGAAAATAAAAAGTAAATGAGGTTGTGGTGGTTTGACCCCACATCCTCTTAGTTACATTAAGCAAAAAATGAAGAGAGAAAGTAAGGGAAAAATAAAATGAAGGCATTGGGGCTCGAACTTGGGTCCCCAAGCCGTATGGATCAAACGAAAATGAATAAAAAAAAGTGTAGGTTTGTTCAAGAGATCTGAAAATCGGGTTCCCTTGCCCCAATACCGTATAGATGCATAAGTCATACCTGAATTAAATCTTCAAGAATAATGCTGCCCACTTAGATCGAAATCGAGATCTTGGCATACATACAAGATGCATAAGTTTGGTACTACATAATCTTAGGAAGATATGAATCACATAAACGAACTATGAATGAAGCCTCATGGTTTGTATGTATAGACCCATAAGACTAGCATACGTTTAAAAATAAGTGAACCTAAGATGTATGTAATGAAATGATGTAACCCTCAAAAGGTTATGTACGAGTGTAAAACACACTAAATGGCCAAGTGCATTGGCATAAGATGAAATGATTATTATGTAATGAAATGGTGAAACCCTAGAAGGGTTAAGTAAGAGTGTGAAACACACAAACGGCCAAGTGCATTGTCATATGATGAAATGAACATTCACGTAAAAAGGGGTGGGTTGATTATGAAGAGAAAATGTGCTAATGTTGATGAATGTGGTGACAACATGATATGAGGCTAATGTAAAAGATGAGAGCAATCTCAAATGAGCCAAAATAAATGTTACCAAAACGTACTCATCTATGAGAGTGTAAAGTTAATGAAGAGACCAGTCTCAATGAACACTCTTAATGAAAGTATTGAGATTAACACACTTAATACTAATGATTAGATGATAAATCATCTATTGAGCTATGATGTCCTCTTACTAGAAGCCAGCTTCCATGACGTATGAGTTGAATGTAATGGAACATTATACTGAGCAACGACAGACTAGCTATGAGCGGTGAATCCTTCTTTCGGGAAGGGGGGAGGTTCACGTAACTCTCATGAGATGAGAGTGTCCGGCATGCCAGGTATGGGTCTCCTTATATCTCCTAGTCTTCGAACACATATTGCCAATATAATGATTTGGCGGGGTTCAATTCCCATGTACGCTAACATATTTTGGGTCACTTTGGCCGGTGATTCCACCTCTTTTCAGTGTGTGGTTACATGACACTGGATTTGATGATGCTCACATGATCTATGTCGGTTAAAGTTAATGTTCCCAATTAATGAATGAGGCCAGCCTAAAATAATGCACATAATGAAACGAATGATACCAAAGGTGTTAGGATAGGATAATCAAGAGGTGAGTTAGATTCAAGTAATGACATTAGGTCATTCTTGGTCATTGCACAACGAACCTGATGAAAGTCTTAAACTACATCCTAGGTATAGCTGGTGTTTACACTGGCCCATGAATGAAATGAAATGAAGTACGTATGAATGAATGAAGCAGACTCTATGTTTGCTAAATCAGACTTCCTAGTTGAGGTCCCATATGTTGAGCCCTCATTTTTGGGAAGTCTTAATGTCAAGTCCATGATTCTATGGTCTCATGGCATAAAAATGAATGATATGAACAACATTATGTTTTATATGAATTATGATATGTGCTATGTGTACGTTGTTGTGTGCTGTGTGCAAAATGTTAAGTATGATGATGCATGTTACTCTCATGGAATAACTTTACTAATCAAAATTTGGAAAGTCATAAACTTTCCTAATTCAAATTTGGAAAGCTCACTCACTTTCCTAATCTCACTTTGGCAAGTCCACTAACTTAACTTTCTACAATAATGTTGTTAGGAAAGAGATATTTTTACTCATGCATGTCCTTGGTGTGTGCTTTCATAAACCCATACTTTGTACAAGTGTATACTAACCCTATACAACTATACAATTGTAGGTGTAGGCATAGGTGGACACTAGAGCTTACAGGTGGACGTTGCAACGATCCAGACGTGGAGCTTTCATCTGGACATGGTAGGCCCTCATGCTTTCGAGGCTGTCTACTGTTATTATCTAGCTTAGATGTTGGTTTTAGCTAGTGGAGCATGTTCCATTAGTTTTTCATTTCCCATTTCATTCAGACTTTGTATTGGTGTCGTTTTGGCAAAAATACTTTTAATTCAATTATGAATTGTTTCTTTCATTTGATTATCTCTATATTAGATTGTTAATTTGTGAACGTGTATGATGTTAAGTTCAAAATGTTTATCATTAATTGAGAAAACAAAAAGTTCAATTTTTCTACTAAAATTGACCTAGATGAAGTAAGAATGACGTATGTAGGCTTGTCTGCGACCTCTGATAGGTCAACGACGCCGGTATCGTCTGGGATCTAGATTCCAGTCGTGAAAACCATGGACTATATACGTAAATAGTGGGTAGGATCAGAGAACATATAAATCTGGACCCCTATGATAGAGCCATTATAGGGTTCTTCAGCCAATAAATTGACCGTAGTTCAAGGACATAAGTGTCATCTTTAGGTTATGAATTCCCCTAATTCTTTGACTGAACCACGGGACCCCACCTACGGTATGTGGTTCTACCTATGGTTCGTGGGGGGTTTCGATTGGCTTAGAAACCAGATTCTAGAAATCTACATTTTTCTACTTTCATGAATCAGAGGTGTTACACTATGAATGTTGTACTTTATGGTAGTTATGTGATGGTAGGGTAATGGTTTGTTATTTCCTATTGTAAAAGTTCTAGTGTGTTTATTCCATCTAACATTATAAATATGGATGAATTTGGAGAGAGAGGTCCATAATGCACTGTCCAATTTTAAAAGTCTTTCCATAAGTGTTAGGTTTCAAAGATAAATTTAAGTATTGGTTTCCATTCTCAAACTTATGGTCAAGTAGAGCGTATGATTCAGACTTTAGAAGATATATTGAAAGTCCGTGTGACCGATTTCAAAGGTTATTGAGATGATCACTTACATCTTATTGAATTTGCTTACAACAACATCTATCACTCTAGTATCTATATGGCTCCTCATGAGGCTTTTTATATGATAAGATATAGATCTCCTATTGGATGGTTAGAAGGTTGAAAACAACGTAAAGTCATATGATATCATATGAAGATGTTAGGACAAAAGAATTAAATTTTTGATGGAGTATTGGGTTTACATGAAGGTTATTATGAGACTTTTCAAGAAGAAGAAATTTAGTCCCCGGTATATTGCTTCTTACAATATATCCAAGAGGATTGGAAATGTAGCTTATAAGTTGGAGCTACTGCCAGAGTTAGGAGTAGTCCATCAGGTGCTCCACATTTCTTTGTTCAACAAGTGCATGGGTGACCCTTCACTTATCATACCTACTAAAAATATTTGTATTCAGGATAGCCTATTTTATTAGGAGATACCTATTGATATACATGATCATCAAGTTGAAAAGTTGAGAAACAGAGAGATAACATTAGTGAAAGTCTGATGCATGAATCAGTTTGTTGAGGAAGCAACTTTTGAGGTTGAGGACGTTATGAAGAAGAGATTGCCACATATCTTTTATTACGGAAAAATTCTAGGCCAAGGTAATGCCTCTTTATCTTGATATTCTATGTTTTATTATATTGTAAGTTTGTTTTCTTAGCTAGCTGTTAGATCTTTGCACCCTTAGTTCTACTTAGAGTGACCTCATTCGAGAACGAATAACACCTCATATTAGAAAGATCTAATCTTAGAAAAATGTAAATTTAAAGATCTAATTTGAGGTTTGTGCAAGTTAAATTTGAATTGTGAGATTTGGGTCAACATAAAATGAGTATGACTTCAAACAAAGGATAAGGTAGGTGACCAACGTAATATCAAATTGACGGTCATTGGTGCTTTTCCAAACACCACTGAGTTTTCTAAATTTCTGAGTTTGGATGAGGGTGACATACCCCGTTTGAATACAGTCTGTCTAGTTAAGGAAATTCATCCTAACTAAGGAGGGTGTTTTTGTCTTTTTTTACCCCCACTAGCCTAGACTTCTATACCTTTTAGGGGTCGAAACTGATTGGATTATGTTTTAGTCATTCCTAAACACACTTAGGATTTTAGAGAGAAGTTCAAGAGGAGAAATACAAGAAGTTCAAGCATACGTTCAATATTATTGATTCTTTCAATGTATGCAAGCTTTCATGGTGAAGGGATAGTTCACCCTCACGCAAATCATGAGTTTCCTACTAATTTCGTTCATCAGTTTAATATATTGAGAATCTTGATGAATTATTGAGGTGGGGGTATTATTTTTAGGCTTGTTATTGTAACGACCCTAAAAATGGATATGCTAATTAATGCTTAATTTGTCTAGAATGCCAAAGATTAGATCGGGTTCACACAGATTGATGCGCGTTGAAATAGACCTGGAAACCCTTGCTACATCCAAGCAAACTAACTTGTGGAGTTAGTTGAGCGAGCAAAGGTTGGGTCAAACCATGTAGGGCTCTAAAATACGAAGATTTACTTGAAAGAGTCTTTATCAGACTTAAAAGGGGAAAATCTTAGGTTTGGAGGGTCCATGGATAATATGGTCTTTTTCCAGGCTAAGGGTAGTATCGTAATTACCCTAAATATATAATTAATATTTAATTAATAAGGTGGAAGGGTATTTTTGTGAGAGAGGGCCGAAATTGGGCGCTTAAAGTGAAGTCTTGCTCCACCCGGGTTCGAACCTAGGTGGAAGCAATGAATTAAATTGTTTTTAATATAAGTTGGTAAATTGATGTAAGTAATTTATATTTATTATTTATTAGAGGATTTAAAATAAAAGTAAATCAGATTTTTAATAATTAAATAAAAACCTTATTTGACTAAATCCTAAACTAGACTCCTAATCCTAAGAAAACTCTTCTCTCCCACACTCATCTCTCTCACGTCTCTATCACTCTAACTCACGATTATCTCTACCAAATAACTTCAAAAAACAGTAGGTAAACCAAAGTTCTTTACACTTGAAGAACTCACAATGAAAATACATGAAAACAAACGAAATCAATCACGTAGGCAAAGAGAAGTTTGTCCGTTGAGTTGGTGTTGACTTTGAGGGGATTTGGACGTGATTTTTGGAGAAGATTTTGGGCAGAAAGTCGAGGTTTGAACTTCATAAAAGGTATGGGTTTTCTTACTCTTGGTCCCTTTCCCAGGAGACCCTTAAGGCTTAGAGGAATCTACTCGAAAACTAGGGTTGTTCCCGTTCTTGTCGAACTCCTTGACCCTAGTATCTCTTTGATCTCAATGTGAAATAGGTTAGAGATAATGTTGTTGGTATGTGTGCTGGTAGTTTATGTATGAAGTTTGATTTGTGTGATAATTTGTTCTTGATTATGTGTTTGGAATTGTAAGCATGTTAAGTTATGTCAACCGAAAGTATGTGAAAAATGATATGTTTTTATGGTTGAATTTTATGTGTCAATGTTTGTGTAAATCATGAGTTGTAAACGTGGTGTAATGTTGCTGGATGAAATGGTAATTCTTGATTGAATATAATCATAAAAATATTACACTTAAAGATCCACCGAATGATCCACGAAATGCCTTAAGAATTAACGTATGAATGATGATAAAAAGAAGCTGCAAATAGTGAACAAATTTCCAGCATTTGGTAGGTTGGGTTCGGCCAAACAAAATGGTAGAAAATACAATGAAAAATTAACGTAAAATAAGTGAGATCACTAAGGGTTGAACCCAATACATCATTACATGAAAACTACAAAAAAAACCAACAAAAGATTAAGACAAAAATGGATTGGAAGAGACTAAATTTCAAGTCTGCGTGAAATTGTAGTCTCGGCCAATTTTTAATAAAATGAGCTTCGATTAAAATTCTTTTTAAATGTGAGGTCATTGGGGATTGAACCAATGACATCACTAAATGAAAACTTCATAAAAAATCGTGAGAAAAATGCAAGGAAAAATAGATGTGGTGAGTGGGGATTGAACCCACAACCTCTTGAATGGATGAGAGAGTTAGGAGAAAAATAAAGGAGAAAATAAATGTGGAGAGTGGGGATTGAACCCACAACCTCTTGGATAGGTGAGAAAGTTAAGAGATAAATTAAAAGAAAAATAATGAGCTTTTGGGGATTGAACCCACAACCTCCTTGACTTAAACGAAAAAGGAGAGGAGAAAAAGAGAGGAAATATTATGGGGTTGATGGGGATCGAACTAGGGTCCCCCAAATCTGAAAAATGTAATTATCAAGTTCAAAATAAGATTAAGTGTTGTCAAAGGGATTCGAAATCGGGTTCCCTTTCCCAATTCCGTATTGACACATAAGTCATACGTAAGTAAATATTTAATGAATGCTACCTCTAAAGATCGAAATCAATATCTTGGTGTATCTACAAGATGCATAAGTTTTGTACCACATAATCTTGGGTAAATATATATCACTTAGAGAAGCAATGAATGAAGCCCCATGGCTTATATGTTTATACTCATAAGTCTAGCATACGTTTAAAAGTAAGTGAACCTAAGATGTATGTGATGAAATGATGTAACCCTAAAAGGGTTAAGTAAGAGTGTGAAACACACTAAATGGCCAAGTGCATTAGCGTAATATGAAATGAACAATGAACTGATCAAATGAATAAAGATATGATGAAATGAACAATGAAATGATGAAATCCTAGAAGGGTTAAGTAAGAGTGTGAAACACACTAAATGTCCAAGTGCATTGGCATATGATGAAACGCATTCTCGTAAAATAGGGTGAGTGATTATGAAAAGCAAATGTACTAATTTTAATGCATGTGGTGACAACATGATATGAGGCTAATGTAAAAGATGAGAGCAATCTCAAATGAGCCTAAGTAAATGTTACCAAAACGTACTCACCTATGTGAGTGTAAAGTTAATGAAGAGAGCAGTATCTATATGAACACTCTAATGGAGGTATTGAGATTAACACACTTAATACTAATGATGAGATGAGAAATCATCTATTGAGCTATGATGTCCTCATACTAGAAGCCATATTCCATAACGTAGGAGTTGAATGTAATGGAACTTTATACTAAGCACCAATAGACTAGCTATGAGCGGTCATGCCTTCTTTAGGGAAAGGCGGAGGTTCACGTAACTCTCATGAGATGAGAGTGTCCGGCATGCCAGGTATGGGTCTCCTTATATATCCTAGTCTTCGAACATATATTGCCAATGTAGGGATCTGGCGGGGTTCAATTCCCATGTACGCTAGCATATTTTGGGTCACTCTGGCCGGTGATTCCACCTCTTTTTGGTGTGGCATTTCATGACACTGGATTTCATGATGCTGACATGATCTATATCGGGTAAAGTTAAAGTTCCCAATGAGTGAATGGGGACAGCCTCAAATGATGCACATAATGAAACGAATGATACCAAAGGTGTTAGGATAGGATAATCAAGAGGTGAGTTAGATTCAAGTAATGACATTAGGTCATTCTTGTACATTGCACAACGAACCTGATGAAAGTCTTAAACTACATCTTAGGTGTAGTTGGTGTTTACACTGGCCCATGAATGAAATGAAATGAAGTACATATGAATGAATGAAGTAGACTTTGTGTTTGCTAAAGCAGACTCCCTAGTTGAGGTACCATATGTGAGCCTCATTTTTGGGAAGTCTTAATGTCAAGTCCATGATTCCAAGGGCTCATGGCATAAGAATGAATGATATGAACAACGTTATGTATTATATGAATTATGATATTTGCTATGTGTATGCTGTTGTGTGCTTTGTGCAAAATGTGAAGTATGATGATGCATGTTACTCTCGCTTTGTGCAAAATGTGAAGTATGATGATGCATGTTATTCTCATTGCATAACTTTCCTAATCCAATGTTGGAAAGCTCATAAACTTTCCTAATCCAAATTTGGAAAGCTCGCTCACTTTCCTAATCTCAATTTGGCAAGTCCACTGACTTGACCTTCTACAATCATGTTGTTAGGAAAGAGCTATACTTACTCATGCATATCCTTGGTGTGTGCTTGCATATACCCATACTTAGTACAACTGTGTACTAACCCTATACAACTCTACAACTTTAGGTGCCGGCACAGGTGCATGCTAGAGCTACAGGATCAACGCTGCAACTATGCGGACTTCGCGCATTCATCCAGTTTTGGTAGGCCCTCATGCTTTCGAGGACGCTTCCATATTTACGTCCTATCTTGGTTTTAGGATTGAGCTAGTGGAGTATGTTCCACTAGCGTTTTCTTTCCCATTTTGTTCAGATATTGTATTGGTGCCATTTTTGCTAGTACATCTTTATTGTTATAATAAAGTGTTCCTTTCATTTGATGATCTTAATGTTAGATGGTTGATGGTGAACAATTACGTATGTATTAGAATGTTTAGTAAGCATTTTAAGAAACAAAAATTTTCAAATTTTCTGCTAAAATTAACCTACACGATGTAAGAATGACGTAAGTAAGCTTGTCTGCGACCTCTGAGAGGTCAATGATGCCGGTTTGGTCTGGGGTCTATATTCCAGTCGTGATAAAGTTGGTATCAGAGCACTAGGTTAAATTCCAAGGATAATAAGTTCACATCCACCACATTCAGTAGTTCCTAAGTCATGGTAGTGAAGTGCACCACTATCCTGCATTAGAGACTGGATAATGCGTAGGAAAATTTCCCTTCTTCTAATATTATTGTGCCTTCTCTAATGTTGGATATCATAGTGTTAAGAGAGTATCTAACATCAACTCTTGAAGTTTCCAAAATATGAATACAAGGAGAAAAGAAGGCGTAGAGATAGGAGGAACAACTTCTGGAGTAAGTTAGGTTCCTTCCCAGGCTCCAGCTGCTGGAATAGAGATTCCTGTTAACCCATATGGGTTGACATATGGAGAAGTAAGGACAAATTTTCTACAGATGACCCAAGCTAGCAATTTACAAGCTCAAGTTATTGGGTTTGATTGATGTGGAGAAGTCTGAGTTGGCATCCTACCAGCTAAAGGATATAGCTCAGTCCGGGTATAAGGTGTGGCAGGATAGAAGAGCCTTAGGAGGGGTTCCATTTACTTGGGATCTTTTCAAGATGACTTTTCTAGGGCAGTTCTTTCCCAAATAAATAAAGGAGTCTAGGGTTGAGGAATTTATCAACCTTAAGTAGGGATCGATGTCAGTCAGGGATTACTCCCTGAGGTTTGTAAGACTTTACAGCCCAGGAGAGGCCACCTTGTAGGAAGTGTGGCATACTGCATGGAGAAGAATGTATAATGGACTCTAACGCTTGTTACAGTTGTGGCAAACCGGGTCACATGATGAAGGATTGTCCTAATAGGAGAAGTCAAGAACAAGGGAAGGAGAGAGTTCAACCTAATGGTCCAAGTGAAGAGGCTCCAAGGAGGCAACGATTCTTTGCACTCAAGTCTTGGGGTGCAGGATAAGGCTCCTCTGGTGAAGTCTGGGGTGTGTGGCCTTAATTAGTCTTTCATGTATTTGACAATGTATGGTGTTTATGCACTAGTATGAGGTTAATATAATTTAAGTCATCATGTTGGTTGCTGATTTGTATGACTTACATGTTTACTTAGGTTGTATTCATTGATGAGACTAGTTTAGGAAAGAGTTCCTTAGTCTATTAATGTGAAGCTACTAGTAGGTTTCAAGGATGTGCACCATCATGGTAATATGTGAATCAGATATTCACCAATGGGGTGTATTGAATTACCTATGTAGGCATACATTCTATAGATCACTTACTTATAGTTAGTAGAGAGTAGTGTAATTTGGGGACAAATGTTCCTAAGGGGGGTATAATATAACAACCTTAAAAATGGATATGCTAAGTAATGCTTAATACGTCTAGAATGCCAACGATTAGACCGGGCTCACACGGATTGATGCGCGTAGAAACAGACCTCGGAACCCTTTCTACATCGAAGTCAATTAACTTGAGGAGTTATTTGAGCTAGGAAAGGTTAGGTCCAACCATATAGGTCTCTCCAATACGATGATTTACTTGAAGGAGTCTTTACCGGACTTAAAAAGGGAAAATCTTAGGTTTGGAGGGTCTAGGGGTAAAATGGTCTTTTTCCAGGATAAGGGTAGTATCTTAACTACCGTAAATATATAATTAATTATTTAATTAATAAGGTATAGGGGCATTTTGGGGAGAGAGGGCCAAAATTGGGTTCTTGAAGTGAAGTCTTGCTCCACCCGGGTTCGAACCTAGGTGGAAGCAATGAATTAACTTGTTTTTAATTTAAGTTGGCAAACTGATGTCATTAATTTATATTTATTATTTATTAGATGATTTAAAATAAAAGTAAATCAGATTTTTAATAATTAAATAAAAATCTTATTTGACTAAATCCTAAACTAGACTCCTAATCCTAAGAAAACTCTTCTCTCCCACGCTCATCTCTCTCTCTCACGTCTATATCACTCTCACTCACAATTCTCTCTGCCAAATAAATTCAAAAAACAGTAGGTAAACAAAAGTTCTTCACACTTGAAGAACTCACAACGAAAATACAAGAAAACAAACGAAATCAATCATGTAGGCAAAGAGAAGTTTGTCCGTCGAATTGGTGTTGACTTGGAGGGGATTTGGACGTGATTTTCGAGAAGCTCTTGGGCAGAAAGTCGAGGTTTGAACGTCATAAAAGGTATGGGTTTTCTTACTCTTGGTCCGTTTCCAAGAGACCCTTAAGGCTCAGATGAATCTACTCGAAAACTAGGGTTGTTCCCGTTCTTGTCGAACTCCTTGTCCCTAGTATCCCTTTGATCTCAATGTGAAATAGGTTAGAGATAATGTTGTTGGTATGTGCGCTGGTAGTTTAAGTATGAAGTTTGATTTTCGTTATAATGTGTACTTGATTATGTGTTTGGAATTGTAAGCATGTTAAGTTATGTCAACCGAAAGTATTATGTTTTTATGGTTGAATTTTATGTGCAAATGTTTGTGTAAATCATGAGGTGTAAAAGTGGTGTAATGTTGCTGGATGAAATGGTAATTCTTGTATGAATATAAACATAAAAAGATTACACTTAAATATGCACCAAATGATCCACGAAATGCCTTAAGAATTAGCGTATGAATAATGATAAAAAGAAGCTGAAAATAGTGAACAAATTTCCAGCATTAAGTAGGTTGGGTTCGGCCAAACAAAATGGTACAAAATGCAATGAAAAATTTAATTTAAAATAAGTGAAATCACTAAGGATTCAACCGAAGACATCATTACATGAAAGCTACAAAAAAATCAACAAAAGATTAAGACAAAGATGGATTGGAAGAGACTAAATTTCCAGCCTGCTGGAAATTGTAGTCTCGTCCAACTTTTAAAAAATGAGCTTCGTTTTAAAAAAATTTTAAAAAAGTGAGTTTATTGGGATTGAACCCATGACATCACTAAATGAAAATTTCATAAAAATTTCATGATAAAAATGAAAGGAAAAATAGATGTGGTGAGTGGGGATCGAACCCACAATCTCTTGAATGGATGAGAGAGTTAGGAGAAAAATAAAGGAGAAAATAAATGTGGAGAGTGGGGATTGAACCCACAACCTCTTGGATAGGTGATAAAGTTAAGAGATAAATTAAAAGAAAAATAATGAGCTTGTGGGGAATTGAACCCACAACCTCCCGACTTAAACGAAAAAGGTGAGGAGAAAAAGAGAAGAAATATTATGGGGTTGATGGGGATCGAACTAGGGTCCCCCAAATCTGAAAAATGTGATTATCAAGTTTAATATAAGATTAAATGTTGTCCAAGGGATTAAAAATCGGGTTCCCTTGCCCTATTCGGTATTGACACAATAAGTCATACGTAAGTAAATATTTAATGAATGTTGCCTCTAAAGATCGAAATCAATATCTTGGCATATCTACAAAATGCATAAGTCTTGTACCACATAATCTTAGGAAAATATGAATCACTTAGAAAAACTATGAATGAAGCCCCAATGATTGTATGTATAGACTCATAAGTATAGCATACATTTCAAAGTTAGTGAACCTAAGATGTATGTGATGAAATGATGTAACCCTAAAAGGGTTAAGTAAGAGCGTGAAACACACTAAATGGCCAAGTGCACTGGCGTATGATGAAATGAACAATGAACTGATGAAATGAATAAAGAAATGATGAAATGATCAATGAAATGATGAAACCCTAGAAGCGTTAAGTAAGAGTGTGAAACACACTAAATGTCCAAGTGCATTGGCATATGATGAAATGAACATTCACGTAAAATGGGGTGAGTAATTATGAAGAGAAAATGTGCTAATGTTAATGAATGCGTTAACAGCATGATATGAGGCTAATGTAAAAGATGAGAGCAATCTCAAATGAGCCTTAGTAAATGTTACCAAAACGTACTCACCTATGAGAGTGTAATGTTAATGAAGAGACCACTCTCTATGAACACTCTAATGTATGTATTGAGATTAACACACATAATACTAATGATGAGATGAGAAATCATCTATTGAGCTATGATGTCCTCATACTAGATGCCATCTTCCATGACATATGAGTTGAATTTAATGGAACTTTATATTGAGCACCGATAGACTAACTATGAGCGGTGATGCCTTCTTTCAGGAAGGGCGGAGGCTCACGTAACTCTCATGAGATGACACTGTCCGGCATGCCGGGTATGGGTCTCCTTATATCTCTTAGTCTTCAAACCTATACTGCCAATATATGGATCTAGTGCGGTTCAGTTCCCATGTGCACTAGCATGTTTTGGGTCACTTTGGCCGGTTATTCCACCTCTTTTCGTGTGGGGTTTCATGACACTGGATTTCATGATGCTCAAATGATCTATGTCGGTTAAAGTTAAAGTTCCCAACGAATGAATGAGGCCAGCCTCAAATGATGCACATAATGAAACGAATGATACCGAAGGCGTTAGGATAGGATAATCAAGAGGTCAGTTAGATTCAAGTAATGACATTAGGTCATTCTTGGTCATTGCACAACGAACCCAATGAAAGTCTTAAACTACATCCTAGGTACAGCTGGTGTTTACAGTGACCCATGAATGAAATGAAATGAAGTATTTATGTTTGAATGAAGTAGGCTCTGTGTTTGCTAAAGCAGACTCCCTAGTTGAGGTACCATATATTGAGCCCTCATTTTTGGGAAGTCATAATGTCAAGTCCATCATTCCAAGGTCTCATGGCATACGAACGAATAATATGAACAACGTTATGTGTTATATAAATTATGATATGTGTTATGTGTACGCTGTTGTGTGTTGTGTGCAAAATGTTAAGTATCATGATACATGTTAATCTCATGGCATAACATTCCTAATCCAAATTTGGAAATCTCATAAACTTTCCTAATCCAAATTTTGAAAGCTCACTCATTTTCCTAATATCAATTTGGCAAGTCCACTGACTTGACCTTTTACAATCATGTTGTTAATAAAGATATATTTTTACTCATGCATATACTTGGTATGTGCTTGCATATACCCATACATAGTACAAGTGTGTACTAACCCTATAAAACTCTACAACTTTAGGTGTTGGCATAGGTGGACGCCAGAGCTACTGCAGCTATCCGGACGTCGCGCATTCATCCAGACTTGGTAGGCCCTCGTGCTTTCGAGGATGCTTGCCTATTTACATTCTAGCTTAGTTTTAGGATTGAGCTAGTAGAGTATGTTCCACTAGCGTTTTCTTTCCCATTTTTTTCAGACATTGTATTGGTGCCATTTTGGAAAGTACATCCTTATCGTTATAATAAATTGTTCCTTTCATTTGAGGATCTTAATGTTAGATGGTTGATATTAAACAATTACTTATGTAGTAGAATGTATGTAAGCATGTTAAGAAATAAAAAGTTTCAAATTTTTCGGTAAAATTAACCTAGACGCAGTAAGAATGACGTAAGTAGGCTTGTCTACGACCTCTGAGAGGTCAACGACACCGGTTTCGTCTGGGTCTAGATTCCAGTCGTGACAGGTGTTTTTAGGAAACTGGAGTATATTTTAGATTACATATGTTGGGTTAACAAGTCTATGGGAATTTTGAAAGAATCACCCGATTCTAGGTTGCCAAAAATCAAAGAGGAAGAATTTATCTATTTTTTGGGAGAATCTTGGGGCAATGTGCCACCCGTAAACCACGAAGCTTGCGCGCCGCACATGCACTGTGCCAAAAAATGATGCTCTGAAGATTAGGGGCTTCCGCCTTGTGCCATTCGATGCACCAAGATCGTCCGCACCATTTTTTCGTGGTTTGTCCCACCTAAGTTCTTTTAAAACATCTATTCTCTCTTTTCCTGATTTTACTTATCCAAACTACATCTAATCAATCAGAAATATGATATATCAAAATCATAATTCTTGAATTCACAATTAAAATTAAAGATAAAGTTAACGGTAAAGTTCTAGGAAGTTTTTTGAGTCAGTTGGGAAAGTCACTAACAAAATTTTAAAACTTTTTTTTAGAATTGAGTACTTGAGAAAATTAGTATTCTTAACAGTAAACGTTTTACATTTAAAGTGAGAAAGGAAAATTTTATTTCCAAATAAGTTCACAATGAGTCTTAAGGCACTATCTGTTTTAGGAGAACCTTTTGAGAAATAATCACAAAGTTTTAGGATGAGAAAATGTTATTAAACATACGAGCATCAGTTATATTATTGGGTGTAGTATTGAGCACCGATATGTGGACGAGATCAAACTAGTCAAAGTCCTCATAAACCATGTATGCCAATATAGGTAAACGGTCATACATTTTAGATGATTTCTTATTGCATTAAAGCATAGCTTAGTGGATCCACATAGTTCATGATGTATTTTACTCCATCAAGATATAGGAAAGTTTTGGCAGCATGAGTGAGATGTTGTATAATCACATAGCTCATAATAATGGTTTTCGATTTGAGAATTTCCCAACTAAGAGTAAAAGAGTGATTATATTATTTTTAAATATATTGAATTATTATCTACTGTTTGAAATACATTATTAAGATGCAAAATCATTGTTGTTTTTATATTGATATGAGTAGAGTATATCTTAGTTGAATATCCTTGAGTATCTTCGAGTACCATTGTATATCCTTGAGGTGAGTTGGATGAACATGTGGTCAGTATGTTATTCACTTTTATTAGTTCAAGCTTATGTCTGTGCTTTTGGTTTCCCCTTGCATTCTTTAAAGTTCCATGTACTAAGGCCATTTACCCTACATTTCTATGATACATATAAACGTAATCAGTTTCATCAACATGTGCTCCGTTCATATCACTTGCAAATCTAGATTTTATTTGTTGTGCTTCCTTGCTTAGAAGGGTTCCACATTGAATTTAAGTTGTATTAGGATGACGTGGATCTTGTCCCAACTTCCATAATAGTTGTTAAAGGCTTCTAAGAGAGTCAATAGAGTTTTGACGAGTCTTTTTAATATAATTGTAAAATGTTTAAGTCTTTAGTTTCCTCTTTTGCTAGTTCAATGTGTTCTTTAAATGATTTTGTGTTATCTATTTTGATAATTTTGAGTAATTTTTAATTTTTAGTTCATCTAATGTGAATTATGTCTTCCCTTGAGTATCGAGTCAGGCTTGGGGCATGACAAAGAGTAACCTATCTCCATATTAAGTTTAGCCATCAGTCGAGGATGAACGATTTCATGGGAGAGATATCGTAACACCCAGAAAATTTCTTAATCATAGCTAATATTATTTTTCATTTAGGAATAGAATTGCAAGAATATTTTTTTTTGTTTTAAAATAACTAGATGTAACACCTTATATTTTAAAAAGAAAAAGGGAAATTCGTTCAAGTAACCCCTTAGTTTTAGTTTTGGATTAATATTAATGGACCATATATTTTAGCACATAAACATTTAAATGGACCATGAACTAGAAATCCAAAGGTCTTTGAATCTTGTTTATAATGCTACCCAGTTTGATAAATTTCGAGTTGCGAGGAAAAAGTTTGGGTGGTGCAACACCAATAATAAAAGAGTGTTGGGACGACACACAAACAGTATTCTAAAATAAATCACCAATATTTTAGGCTTGGTGAAGCGCGCCTTTGTTCTTGAGTTGATTCATTAATGTCGTTATTTCATCACGAACCCAATGAATTGAGAATTTTCGACATGAGTAATATCCTTGAGTTTGAATTCTTGAGTTCTTAGTTCTTGAGTTCTGAGTATTGAGTTTTCTATATTGTTATTGAGATCCTTGAATTTATTTGTTCATGTGTATCTTTTACCATGAACCCTATTTTGAATTAAAAAATCTTGAGCATCTTTTGAAGACAATATATGTGTTTTAAGTTGAGTTTTGAGGAAATGGTAAAGTCATATTTTGAGTAAAGTTAGGGACTAAGTATTTTCAAATGTTTCATTTTTATATAATGAAAGAGTATTATTTTCAGAACATAGAATCTTTGATTTCTATACAAGTTTCTGAGTTTATGAGGATAGTTTGAAAAATTATCTCCAAGCAGAGAAAGAGCATATATTAATCATTTGAGCACACGTATATATTTATTGGGAGTAGTACTGAGAATGATATGGGAGGAGGCCTGACAACTCACATTCCTCATAAACCATGTAGCCAATATGTGTAAAGAATCATACTTTTAGATGAATCTGCAGTTCCTTCAGGCATAGCATAGAAGATCAACTTGGTTTAGGTGTTCTATACCCAGGCAACATATAATACAAATTTGGCAGCATGGGCAAGACATTGTATCATCATGTAGCTCATAATGAGGGTTGATTTAGAGAATCTCTTGCATAAATTTGGAAATGAATTTTAGTATATTACTTTGTATGTTAAGTTTATGTTTTATCGATTGTAGTTTTATCAATTGATTTAATAGTTATTCAGCTATATTACATACTTGTAAATTCAATGTGCTATTGTCATTCGAACTTGATCTTTTAAACATGAAGAGATAAGTTCTTAGGATCATTAACATTTATTTTACTTAGATCACTTTGCACTTTATAAGGTTACGTAAGCCTCATCGCATCCCGGGAAATTTACATTATTTTCTAGTCCACTGTTTTGAGTTGTCGTGGATCTTGTCCTGACACTTATCTTTATGTTGTAGAGGATTCAATAACATAGAGGTTTTGAATATTTCGGATTAAGATTTTTTTAAAAAAAAAATTGTTACATATAGAGTATATTCAAATATGTTTTGAGATTCTAAAAACTTTTAAAAATGATTCTTTCAATTTGATGTCTATGTATGTTTGAGTTAGTCTTCCGCTTGTATTCAGCCAAGATGAGGGTTCTCTAAATAAGAACCAACAATGGTTCTCGGGTGCTGGCAATATCCAGGGTGTAGGCTCGGATCATGGTAGAAATGATCCAACTTGTGCTTTTGTTAACCGCAACAAGTGAAATGGCACACAACATATATATTAAAAATTGGATTACTAAAATTCTCTTATAAATTCATAACATATATGAAAAAGATGTAAATATACACATTCATAAAAGGAATTTATCATATTATATTAAATACTATGGATATTGCCTATTTATTGTATGCACTTATTATGAAGTTGTAATTTGGAATAACTATATAAATTACCTAAGAAATATTTCGGTAACCCAAATTTTAAAATTTTCGCAAGGGTTTTTAAACCTCAAAACTCACTCAATTAAGGCATTATGTCAATTCCCAAAAGAAAACCCAAATCCTTTCTCAAATATTCTCTTTCTAGAAGGTGGAAGAAGAAGAAGAAGAAGATGATGATGATGAAGCTAGGGTCAAGGTCAAGGCTCCCAATAATTCAAGATTTTGTGGGCATTGTGACTAAGGTATGATTTTTATTCATGCATGGGATCCTTCCTCCCATAAAGTCCCCTAGAATTCCACACCTGGAAGAAGGATTTCCCCAATTCTAGTTAGGGTTTCTTTCAATGTTTTGGGTTATGTTTAATATTAATCCAATTGAGTGGATTATGACTATTTATGATTGAATTGGTAGGATTACATGTTTTTAGGATGAAATCACATGTACCCATGCATATTCCATTATTTAACCTACAATTGATATGATTTGGTTGATGCCATGAAGGGTAACTTTATCGGTTTGTATATC
Organism: Solanum pennellii; assembly: GCF_001406875.1. NCBI lineage: Eukaryota > Viridiplantae > Streptophyta > Magnoliopsida > Solanales > Solanaceae > Solanum > Solanum pennellii. Next base: position 52,491,647 of record NC_028645.1, on the reverse strand, counting down.
TCCTTATATGATTGATGAATTAAGACTAGAATTGCTTGAGATTGAAGCATATATGATGAAATATGATGTTAATTACTTCAGAATAAATCTTAGATAATGGTCATGAGAATTTCGGCTTTGATAGTAAAGCTATTGATATGAATTGTTGTTAACTGATGTTATTCTTGAGAAAGAGATACTTCCCACATGAATTGACTAATTATGAATTTATGAATGTAAACATTTTACTCACATGAATGTTTCTCGGTTGAAAGTATTGCTAACCTAAAATGATCTAGACTAAAAAACTATGTAATTGATGGGGCTAGAGGTGATTACCCTTGACCTCCATATGTATGGATGTAAGGTTATTCACATACTCCTTAAAATTGAACAAGAGGTGAGTCAAATACTCTTATGATGATGAATGGACATTGAGGCGAGTACCCATGATCCTTATGAAATGCTGTGGAGGCGAGTACTCGTGTCATATGATGATATTGTGGAAGGGAGTACCTGCGATCCAAGAGTAAGTAAGGTAAGAGGCGAATAACCATTAGCCTTTGTAAGTTAGGCATTGAGGCAAATTCCGATGTTTTTAAAAGTAAGTACGGATGATGTGATTATGTTTTGAAGATGATTTTCTTGGAGTGTTGCTAGATATTCCTTCCATGATGTAATCTTGACTAGAGGCGGATGACCTATGTCTTGGCCAGTGGCAGATCCAAAATTTTGTATCATGGGTGCTCAACTATTTTGAGCTCGACAATTGCTACATATAGTAGGTTCTTGGTTAATATATTTTTATACATTTCTAAATTTTGTACATAAATAATAATGTTGACGCAGAAGGTAGTGGGTGCTTAAACACCCATAATTGACTACATCGGTCCGCCTTTGCCTTGGCTAAGAATAAGTGAGGTTACTTAAGGAAGTGTACTTCTTTTAATATTATGTTCATTATCTCTTTATAATGCTTATGTATTCTGACTTATGTTAATTAATGTTTATGTTGTTTATGTTAGCCATCATATTTATTTACTTTATTATACTAACATATACATTTTCCTACATTCTTATCAAATGTAGGGTTCGGCGATATAGATTCTCACACATGGCTAGTTTTGTTTTCAATCAGGGAAGTGAATTTTTGTGAGTCCTTATTGTGTTCGAGGATGTGATCACCACTTGTTGTTATGCTTCTCCTTTTTTTATTGGACTATTTTATGGGTTGTGACCCAAGGCTTTATTCATGTTTTTAGATGATTTGAGACAATGTTGTTAGACTTTCGCTCGTTTTATAAAGGACTTTTTTTGTATTGAAAAGTTTTAAATTCCTGCTTATTTCTTTTACTTTATGGTATGATATTTTAAGTGTCTTGTATGAGGCCTCTTGAGGTCTTATAGGCCTCTTTATGTGTAGGGCGTACCCCCAGGTCGTGATAGTTGCCAAACTTGATTTGTAAAAACTTGGCAAAACATCTAGATAGCATCTCAGAGCTCATCATTAGCTACCTCTCTTAGGGTTTCGTTTCTTGTGCATTGTGTACCCCTTGGTCCTGCCGATCAACATATCTTCTAGCAGGACGACCTCAAATAGTTTTTCATGGAGGCATGATCTGGAAGATACGTGCAAGAATGAATTAGAAAAAAACATTTATAGAGTTCACTCTATTTCTCGAAAAAAGTATGAAAGAAGTGAGATAGTTCCTAAACGAAATACCCTCCTAATAATAGATGTATCTCTCTTCACACAGATAACTAAGACTCTACATAAATGACTTCATAAACACCCTAGGAATCCTAAAATTTGTGCTCCGATTTTGTGACACCCTGATCCTACACCATGGACGTAACATGCACTTAAGAACGAATTTATGCCCAAAATGAACCCTTGGCCTCACTCAACTCTGAGCGGATGTCTTATTCGGCAATAAATTAACTTCAAAAGTAAAGATTTAACTCAATGTCTAAAAATAGATACTCAAAATATTATAAAGAAAACATTCAACGGGAAAAAAAGGCAACTCAAGTCTTAAACATTCAATAATGGAAATGAAAAGAATCATCAACAATGTCTACTATGAAGCCTCTAACAACTATGATGGATGCAAGATCAAGACCCATAACACCTTAATATGATTGAAAGAAAATATAGAACCCTCAAAAGCAAGGAGGATCAGAAAAGAAAGTCTTGAATTACAAATGGTATCAATGGAACACCTCTTGATGACCCTGATTACCTGTATATGCATCATGAATGATGCATGCGAAATGGAATCAATACATACAATGTACGAGCATGTAAGGGAACTCTAAAGCACAAACATAAGCTTAAACTTAATAAAATGGAAGAACATACTCACCTCATCTTAACTCAAAGATACTCAAATAAACTCAAACTCAAATATACTCAACTTAGCTCAATATAAAGAAACAATAAAGATACGTTATAAGGAAAACTTTTAAAACATTAGATAGTAACTCAAATTAATTAAAAATATATTAGTAACTTTTTTAATCCTATTTGGGAGATTCTCTAAAAGACAACCATCACTACGAGCTATGTGATAATACAACGTCTAGCCCATTTTGCAAGAATTGTCCTATACCTTGACAAAGTATATGATATCCTAAAATATGTCGATCCACTAATCTATGCTTTAAAGGCAATAAGAAATCCTCTAAAAAGTGTGACCCTTTATACCTATATTGGCATACATAGTTTATGAGGACTTTAAGTTGTCAGAAATTGTCCCCATATGAGTTCTCAATACTACTCCCAATAATATAAATCATGCACAATGTTCTAAAACATTTCCTTATCCTCAAACTGGATCTCTTAAAATAGAGATAGTGCTCAAAACTTCTCATGAACTCATTTGGAAATCAAAGTTTGCTCCCATTTGTAGTGTAAAAACATTTGCTATTGGGAATACGTAGTTACTTTGTATTCATTTTATTAACATGAATTCAAAATATCCTCATGCTCATACGCAAGTATTAAAATAAATTATAAAAGTTAGTAAAATACTACTAAAAAAGACTCGGAAAGCTCTCTCAAACTTGACCATCAATCTTTTATTGAATTTGAAATGTATATTCAGGATTTATTATTCATGATATATAGGATATCTCGATGATTGATGAAGTTTTAAATAGTTAGTATTAAGAAAGAATGAAAGCTCTACTCAAAGGAACATGTACAAATCGAATAACAGAAGGGAAAGTGGGTTGACTCGCCTAAAATCGATTATTTTCTCCCAAACTCTGTTAGATTGCAATACCCTACAAAAATTAAAGAAAAATTACTCAAATATCCTCAAGAACAACCCTCAAACATAATCTCTCACCTTAAGAACTCATCAAACTACAATAATAAAGCTTGAAGAATGAAAATTTTAAGACATTTCATGTAGAACTCAATACCTGTATTTCATGAACGAATTTTAATCAAGATTCTCATTATTAGTGTGAGAATAAATGAACCCACTACTTGAAAGCTTTCATACCTCATAAGGATCAAATCATTGTCGAAATTCCTCGACAATCGCAAGAAACTTTAACGAACCCTTAAACTTCTCCTTTTTCTTTTCTTGAACTTCTCTCTAAAATCTTAAGCATGTTTAGGATTGTGAAAAATGCTCTAAATTAATTTATACCCCTATTTGGGTGAAAAAAGACATTCAAGGCTAATGTGGTAAGGAAAACACCAAAAAGACCCTTCGTGAGTTTTGATTAATTTCCTTAATCGTACAGGTTGAACTTAAACGGGAATATCTTTTTCATCTGAATTCAAACTTTAGCATACTTTGTGAACTTGGAAAGAGGGCAAAGAAATCTTCATTTCCACTATATGGGCCACCTAACTCATCATGTCAAGAAATTTAGGTTCGTTTGAAGTTGACACAGAACTCACATTTTAAGATTAACTTGCACAAGTCTGAATTCAACTCTTTCCGATTTAGTTCTTATTTGAAGTTATCCCTTTCTGAGACTGGTGGTGTTACAAACACCATCCAAGAGTTTCCTTGAGAATGCTTTAGAGGTACCCAACCATAAACATTATATCTATTTTTGATAGGACATGTTGATTCCCAATGTCTTGATGGCATGATTTGATCAAATCATAACCTCTGCAATCACAAAAAACTTCCACCTCCTAGTAAGCCTGGATGCACTCCATCAATTGTATGCGAAAAATTAGGCACACAAATTTTAAATCTTTGCAAATCCTCATCCACAATTAAAAATAACTTTTGTAGTATGACTATGTATCTACAGGAAATCAAAATGTTGCAGAAAACTTGATATTGTAGAAGCTCCAATTCAAAATTATGAACTTGTTTTATAAATACTCAGTGGCTTAGGACCTGAGTATGATTCAAATTCACTTCTATCCAAGTGCGATAAGAACCTTTGTCAAATAGAGACTTTTATAACAAGTTTCTCAACTAAGAGATCCTTCTTTAGTATAGAGAGCCTCGCCAAGTGATGAGTTTAAATATTGGAATCACTTAGGGCCATATTTTGATAGAATTAGTCTACATAAATTCATGTTTTGTCTTAATTGCTGATGAATAACCATGAGTTTCAGGTACTTTGAGTTTGAGAAAAAGTATAAACAATACTAAGCAAAAAAGATCAAAAAGGATGAAAATCAAAAGGAAATGAGTGCTTGATGATCGCCGAGTTGACTTGGCAAATCGCTGATATGTCTGAAGATCGCCTTTTGTTCCAGTGTGCTATGACCTGAAGGAAAGGATCAAATCGGCAGTGAAAAGAGGCAGTTGGGGCATCACTAAAAAATTCCGCAAAGTAATACTTTATCGCCAAGTGATATAGAATACAAAGATGATCGACTAAGCGCAAGCCGATGAAGTTGCCAAAGGGTGAATTATCAATTTTATCGGTGATTCTAACTAACTGTGCGGAGTTATATGCAACAACACTAATCTTTGAAAACTACAAATACTTGTTAAGTTTTTTAGCTTAGTATCGAGAATCATAAGACTATTATCTAAAAACATTAGATTTTCTCTAGTTTTAGTCATATTTTATGAGTTTTTGACCTCTAAGCTTGAGAGGGTTTTTGGAGAAGAACTTGAAGACCAAAATATTTTAATCTCCAAGGATTGGGACTTGGGTCTATTTGATTCTTCATTCTTGTCCTGTAAAAATACTTAAATATTCATACCCATTTTAATGCAATCTCATTTCGGTATAAATTTCTATCTATTATTCATAGCTAGTTGAAACCGCAATACTAGAGGTGTGATTTTCTTAATATGGATCAAATTAGTTGTTCGGTCTTGCTTGCTTATATTTTATTCATAGTTGTATTGTGATTTTGTTTAGTGTTTGTGTATGAGTCTTATGAGGTTTTAGTTACAAATATAATCTCATATATGTGTTTCAGGCTTGCTCTTGAGAAAGAGAGAGGTCGAGAAACTAAGACTACTAAATTTATGGCCGGTGGAAGTGGATTGACATTTGGTTCCACCGAGAGTGAGTGAAACCTAGTCTCACACCACACACTCAGATAGAGAGAGTGAGTGGGATAAGGTGGAGGTTGTGCTTCATGCGAAAAGTGGGAATCCGAGAGGAACTCATTCACAATGGGGTAAGTTTCTCAAGAGAGAACTTATCCCCCTTAAAGTCTAGACAAGTTGCAATTACTCTATGAATTTTCTATCAAAAGCATGTACCCAATAATCTCATTTATCATGTCCTCTCACAACCTGAGAACTCCCCCTTTCCTTCATTTAGACATCCTTGACAATTTCGCTGTTTTTACTTATTAATTGTGATGAAAACCCCATCGAAATTGACGCTTATTTCACCCCCTTTTAATATAATATGTTTTTATACGATAATGTTTTTAACTACGACTAGATAGAACTTAGTTTTACTTTTCTATTAATTATCACAACCACTACTTATGGAAACTACCCGAGACCTTGGTTGGGTTATTATACAACGATACAATCGTCGATACTTGCATTGGAAGTTTTGTCTTCGATGATGTTACCTATCAAAATGGCGTCAATGTCTGAGAGTCGTGTCACTTCATAATTTTTAGTATTGTATGATTTTTGTTCTTCTTTGTTTTAGTTTCACCAATTTAATGTTTAGATGTGTTTTTTGCTTACTTGTGTAAATACTTTAGAAAGCATGAGTGTTGGTGGTAGCCAGGTGTATCTGTCACACCCCAACTCTAGGTGAGGCGGACAAGTACCATATGAACACAAGTTTTACAAGTGACCTATAATTAGAAAGTAAGACTACTATGCATGTAGATCCGCCTATGCCCTTTTTAGTTGAAGATGATATGAGAAACGAAGAAAATGTAGTAGAAGCTAGTGGAGAGTTGGTGGACACAACAACGAAAAAAGTAGATGTATCTCAGAAAGTGGTCCCCCTCCCTAGACCTCCACCACCATTTCCACACTAATTGGTGAAGGAAACGGAAGATAGTAAATATCGTTGATTTATCACTATGTTGAAATAACTTTCCATCAATGTTCCGTTGATATAAGTTATGGAGAAAATGCCCAGATATGCTAAGTTTATGAATGATATGGTTACGAGGAACAGACCGGTGAGTTTTGAAGATGATGACAGAATGCAGCATGGTAGTGCTATTGCTACAAGGTCTCCTATGCAAAAGAAGGAATATCCGGGCACCTTCATTGTTCCATGTACGATAGGGATGCTACACTTTTCTAAGGAACAATGTGATCTTAGTGCGAGCATAAATATCATGCCTTTATCCATTTATAAGAAGTTAGGGTTGGGATACCTAAATCCTACTACGATGCAGTTATTGATAACCGATCAAACAATGAAGAGGGCCAAAAGTATACTCTATGATGTGCTTGTGAAAGTATCATCATTCATATTTTTGGCCGATTTTGTGATTATTGACTGTGAGGTTGATTTTGACGTCCCTATTATTCTCGGAAGATCATTCCTTGTCACTGGGTGTGCATTGGCTGATATTGAAAAAGGGCAGATAAAGTTTACGTTGAACAATGAAGAAGCAACTTTCAATATCTATAGTTCTATAAAGGAGAGCGGTGAGCTCCAAAAGGTATCTTATATATCCTAAAGGGTTGAGAGTGTAGCCGAAGTAAAAATTGAAGAGCGACTACGTGTTGAGGCTCTAGCGGCGGTCATCACGAACTTTGATAATGATGGTATTGAAGAGTATGATTCTTTGATGGCTGCACTTGAACGAAACAAATATCGGTCAAAGCCAAAGAAAGTGGAGTTAGATATGAAGCATCAGAGTCTCCACTTATGAGACCATCTATTGTGAAGGCCTAAAAATTAGAGCTTAAGTCTTTACCACCTCATCTGAGGTATATGTTCTTAGGTAGATATGACACTTTGCCGGTAGTCATTGCAGCAGAATTGAATGGGCACCAAGTAGAGTGCTTAGTAGCAGTGTGGAAGAGGTTCAAGTGATCCATTGGTTAGCCTATTGCAGATATTATTAGGTTCCCTCCCTGTATTTTTCCCACAAAATCTAAATCATCGCAGATCACAAATAGACTATTGAACAATCAAAGAAGGTTGATTCCACCTATGCAAGAAGTAGTGAAAAAGAAGATCATCAAGTGGTTGGACGTTGGGTCATTTATCCTATTACAAAAAGCATTTGGTTGTCACCTGTTCAATGTGTGCCTACAAATGGCGGGATGACTATGATACCTAATGAAAGGACTGAGCTTGTCCCGATGTGGTCAGTGACCGATTAGAAAGTGTGCATGGACTAATGGAAGTTGAATGCTTGGACTGATAAAGACCATTTTACCATTCTCATCATGGATCATATGTTAGACTGACTTGCAGGAAAGGGTTGGTATTGCATTCTTGATGACTATTCCGGCTACAACCAGATCTCTATCGCTCTAGAAGATCAAAAAAATACAACTTCACTTTTCTGATATGGTGGAAGACATATCAAAAGGATATCGTTTGGGTTATGTATTGCACCAGTGACCTTCTAGCATTGTATGATGTCGATATTTTCTGATATGGTGGAGGACACTATTGAAGTAATTCATGGATGATTTTTCTATAGTGGGTGACTCCTTTGATTGGTGCTTGAGTAATTTGATGAGGTGCTCAAAAGAGGTGAGGATTTTAATTTGGTGCTAAATTAGGAGAAATGTAACTTTATGAAGAAAGAAGGCATAGTATTGGGCCATCGTATCTCGGAGAAGGGCATACTGGTTGATCGACCAAAAGTGGAAGTGATAGAGAGGCTTCCTCCACCCATCTCTATCAAGGGTGTGAGATGTTTTCTTGGGCATGCTCGCTTTTAATTGGAGGTTTATTAAGATTTTTTCAAAAATTCAACACCCTTTATGAAAATTGCTCGAGAAGGAATGTAAGTTTTGTTTCGATGAATCCTGTCTGAAGGCATTTGCAGAGTTGAAAGAAAAGTTGTTGTATGCGCCCATTATTATTTGACCGAATTGGAGTGAGCCATTTGAGGTGATGTATGATGCAAGTGGGGCTGCACTTGTGTGGTATTGGGACAAATAAGGGATAAAACCTTTCACCCCTCTACTATGCGAGTAAAGTCCTGAATGAAGCCCAAAAGAACTACATGATAGCTGAACAGGAAATTCTTGCGATGGTGTTTGCATCCAAGAAATTTTGCTCCTATTTTCTTGGCACGAGGGTCATAGTGCATATCGGCCATTCTGATTTGAGGTATTTGATGTCAAAGAAGGATGCGAAGCCAAGGTTAATCAGGTGGGTATTGTTGATGCAAGAGTTTGATTTTGAGGTGAAAGATAAAAAGGAGATTTACAATCAAGTAACCGTCCACTTGTCTATATTGGAGGATTAATCTATGCGTGAATTGGGATAAAAGCCAGAAATTAATGATGCATTCCCACATGAACATGTACTGGATGCTTCTAAGGATCTGATCCAATGGTTCACTGACTTTGCAAACTATCTGGCAAGTGTTGTGGTTCAGTAAGATTTGACCTTCCACCAAAGGAAAAAGTTCATGTATTATGTGAAAAATTGATTTTAAGATAAATCTTACTTATATCAAAGTTGTGGGGATGGAATTATTAGCCGTTGTGTACCTACGGTTAATATGTTAAGTATTTTGGAGGTGTGTCATTCCTCGCTGTGGGTGGGCACCATAGTGGTATTCAAATTTCACACAAGATCTTGCAGTGTGGGTAATACTGGCAAACCATACCTCAAGATGCTCGTGAATTCGCCAAATCAAGTGATCGCTGCCAATGAGAAGGAGGAATTTTAAAGAAGAAAGTGCTTCCCTTGTATCCTGTTCTGGTGATTGAGCTATTTGATTTATGTCAAATTGACTTTATGTGCCCGTATGTGAGTTCTCATGGGATGAAGTATATTCTTGTGCCGGTTGAGAATGTGTCAAAATGGGTGGAACCAATTGCGCTTCCTAATAATGAAGGAAAGAGTGTCACCGCATTCTTGAAGAAGAATATCTTCTCCGAATTTGGTACACCTAAGGAAATTATTGGTGATGGTGGCTCTCACTTTTTAATAATTTTTTTAAAGGGATATTGGAGAAATATGATGTTCGCCATAAATTGGCTATTTTTTACCACCCACAGACTAGCGGGCAAGTTGAGGTGTCTAATCGGCAGATCAAACAAATTCTAGCAAAAATTGTCAATATTAATAGAACGGACTGGTGAATGAGGCTAGACGATGATCTTTGGGCCTACCGTACTGCATACAAGATTAGATAAAGCACTTCTTGGGAGGCAACCCAAGGTGTACCCTCTAGCCAACGATAGATTTTGGTTTTCCTTGTAACAATAGTCATAGTTTGGTTTAGTTTTTCTCATTATTTTATTTTTGTTCGTGTGCTAATGTTTCTAGAGGTCAGTATAGGGTCCTTGTCAAAAAAGAGTCCACAAAAACACAAAAACAATGGCCTAATTTGTTTTACATGTGTACGAGGCAAATCACAAATCTGGAGATAATGGTTTGGTATAGAGGTCTACGGAACCCATCGAGGGGCAATTGTTCAATCTACAAACCTTTGATGATGTTCATAGATCTCAGGCATGTTTTCAATTACTATAAGTCTAAAACTCATCGACTTTCCCTATTGACGAACCTTCGATGGATCCACGACCCGTCGACGGGGTTTCTAGTATCTAAGTCTGCCAGTGATCTAACCCGACCCGACCGGTAATATTAAAAGCCACCGCTTTCAAATTCCTTCCCTCTTTCCGTTTTCTTTAAAATTTCCTTCCTTAACCGTTTCATCCCACCATTTCTTCCATATCTCACTCCAAAATAAAACTCCCCATCTCCCAAAATCATCTACCCTATAAGATTCCTCACATTCGAAATACCCCCCCCCCCCAACTTCTCTCTTGTTCCATTCTCTAGAGGTTAGTGATCGAGTTCAGACGCGTTGGCTACTTTTTCAAAGTTCATATCACTAAGGGCACACAATACACCACTAAACACGACTGAGAAATGTACTTTGATTCCTCTTAACTTTGAATTCTCATTCATAGTTAAATATAGGAATGAGGGAGTGGATCTTGACCATTGGACTAAATTAAGTTAATTTGTATGATTGAAGTCACATAATTACTCCAATGGGGATTATAGACAGTGGCTGTGTAGCAAATTTAACGATCTAAAATGTTAATTGTCTTAGTTTATCTTAAATTTCTTACTTAGGGTTCCATGTTCTTAATGAATTAGGTTCGATAGTTGAACGAAATAGGAACTCTAGTAATGATGAACTAGTATTTGGTGTGTTAAAAAGCATGTTTAAATTAGATTGTGCAAAAAAGGAGTCACTAAAGAAACTAAAACATGCAACTTGATATAAGGCTGAATTATATTCCAAGCCTACAGTACGAGACCTCATCTATAGACAGTCGATCAACTGACGGTCCATCGGTGGGGTCTGTCTATTGAAATGCGCAGGGAAAAAAACCTTAAGTTCTAAATAATATAAGTGGACTACGGTTCGTTGATTGATCGATGAGCCGTTCTGCACGTCCGTTGTTTTCATCAGAGAAGTGTGTTTTCAACCCATCCAAGAATAATTCTAAGTGTCAGACGATGGATAAGATCTACGGACCGTCGATGAATCGACGGACCGCTGACGGGTCTTGTCGATGTGACGCTGGAGCAAAGATCTATGCATTTGATTTTTAAGTTTTGTTCTTTCCATTGTTTTTTGAGTGTGTAGTTATGTTTCTATGATACTAAGAACTACTGCACAAGTACCGAAGGCTCCAAAGAAGGACAATGCATATGCCAAGAGGGGCGAATCCAAATCGGTCACCCTGTCTCTTTGGTTGATCACAAAGACACTGAGAATGCAAAGAATCCTTCATATGTTCCTTGGGGTAGACACACTCAACCAGATGCATTCCTATCCACTAGAGGCACTCCCTGGAAGGTGAAACCCAACTTAGTCATAACCTCTCAGTTTGATGAGGAGTGCACACTGATCAATTCACCAACCGAGGCTGCGTCCAGTTCATAGGCGGGCTCAGCATCCACATTCGAGTATGCCTCAGCTTCAAATTTAGGATCGGCCCATGCCTAAGGGTAGCCACTGCCTCTAGTTCCAACTTTTAGGGAGCCACAAGATTAGAGGATCAAGAAGAATAAGCCATGTCTGATGAGGCCAATAGTTCGGAGGCTGCACCTGCACCCTGACTGCATGACCCCACCCTGGTTGCCGGTGAACCAAACTTGTGGTGCATGGAGGTGAAATGGAAGGTACATAGAGACTCCAAAATGAAAAATGAGAGGGGGGTGATGACCCAGCTGATCACTAAGGAGTGTCGTGTTCTAACAACGAGTTTGCACACAGTTCTAGAGGCGCATACACTCTTCAATCTCCACAAATTTGACTTGATGGCTCGGGACTTGCACAATTATAGCGAGGAGATCATCTGAAAGTTCTATTCCTCCTACGTTGCTACTCTCGAGGGTACATTGACAGGCGGGCAAGACCCGCCAAACAAACCCCTCTCACCTCTACAGTAGTCCCGGGATGCCGGGTTGACATATCTAAATCCACCATCCACCACTTCTTATACAGCCCCACAACCCGCTCACAGTGGACTCGAAAAACTTTAGAGTTCAATTACAAGTGGGGAATTATGTTGAGTATTGCGTTTGAGAGGAGTGAAGAGCAGCGTGGGGATGTTAAAAAAATGGTTGGATCAATATCTCGCGACAGATGGTCATAAGGCGGACTAGGTTATACATCCACGAGGGATGATTAAGAAGGCTACCTTAACTTTTGTGGACAAGTTTTCCTAGTTGTCGGTCTGACACCAATTATCACCATCAATATCTGACAATGTAATTACATGGGATAAAGCGGTGATGGTGGCAACACTAGTAGAGACACTAGAGATAGACTTCACTCGGATGATTATAACAGAGATTCACGAGAGGCCATTCAAGACCTCCAACACTTACCCCTTTTCGTGTATTATATTGCAGTTGTGTCAGGATGCGGGATTGCCAGTCTATCATTGCGATAGACTCTGTCGATCAGCGAGGACAGTGGATATAGGCCTAATAAAGGATGAGAAAAAATGTACTGGCACCCCGCAAAGGGCCTTGAATCGAGGTTCCCCCACTGAGCAAGGACTTGGAACACACGGTGGAGCTAGCACAAGGGGCTGACCCTACTTTACCATAGCATGTAGATCCCACTCTGACCTCTTCATCACATACAGCTAAAAGGGCTCCCATCTCATCTAGATCCACGTCACCATCTACATCATTGGTCCCTCTAGCTGGAGTCCAGAAGTTAGAGGCACACAGGGCTACCCTGCTCCACCACATACAACTTTGAATGTAGAAAATCCATTGATGAGGTAGAGAATCACATAGAGAAGCAAGTGGACAAGAAGGCAGAGCAGCAGATTCAGGAAGTTCACAAACGCCTTGATGCCTTTGAGTTGATTGTTCTAGTAAGACCAGCCCCTGCCACTGACCTCACTGCTATCCAGAATGATTTGTCCAGCCTATGTGTCGATGTTGATGCCATCTTAAATATGCGGGGGGCTGAGCAAGAGATTGATCATGCTGAGATAGCCGAGGACACCGTACTTGAAGCCTTGTTCATGGGACTTGCTCAGCCACAGCCTGAGCCACGAGTTCATAGCATAAGGCACCGCTCCACCCGTACCATTAAGGCTGGTGATGAGGTCCTTGCAAGAAAAAGAGAGCAAACGGAGCTGGAGCAGGCTAGGAGGGCTTCTTTAGAAGATGAGGAGATACGCCAGAGGAGGGCGCTAGAGATGGTTGTTGGGGCATCCAGCTCGATGCGTGAGCACACGACTTAGGTAGATGGAACTATTGATGGTGTTGTTGTATGATGTGTGGGTACACTGATGGTGGCCTAGTTGATGATCCTGCGGGTTCCAGGAAACCAGACCCACCCTCTTGTTAAGAGTTCTTCGCCGCTATGCACCACAGAATTGCTTCACCTACCACCCTGTGTCTTTGATTTCTTATAGAAGTAGGGACAATTGCAAATTTTTTTGTTTGGGGTGGGGTAAATGGAAAGTGAGTGCTCAAATTTCTATTTAGTCGACATGTCTTAAAAAGTACAAGTATAGGAGCATGAAACTTAAGCATGATAGCTAATAAATTTGATAACCCGTCTATTGTAGTGTTTGCATGTATATGTTAAGAAAAGTTGAATGTGTTGGCTCTAAACATGACATAAATAGGCTACAACTACATAATATTCAACTAAAACATGAACGGGGAAATCTGGTGATCTGATAGTGTAATGATGTGCCAAGAGAGTGTGAGGAGACATGAATGTTCAATAGTTGGTACCTAACTAGAACTTTCTCGGTTAGTCTTGTGAAGTGAATTTGTGTTAGAAGCTAGGAAGTGATCATAGGCCCTTGTTTGAAATAGCTCATATCTAGCCTAAAAGTAGTTGACCAAATGAAATAAGTGTCCCTTTTGATCCAAATATGTTAAGCCTATAATAGACCAATTTCTTTGATTCACTAATACACCTTCCCAGGGTCTTATGTTTTGTCCCTAGTCCCTCCTTGGACATGTGCACCTCGACTTAGGCCAAAAGCCTAAGTTGAAGGTTGCTAATGCAAAAAATGACCTCGTCTTGGACCTAACTCGACTTTGGGTATTTCGTACCTCAACCCATGGAAAAGTCCTGAGTTATGGGTTTCTATGATTAGTGAGTCCCAAAAATAGGTATGAGAAGAGTTGGATGTTGAAACGAAAAGCTTGAGTAAGAGAAAGATGTGATATGATGAAAAATCAAAGAACATGTGAAAAAGAAAAAAAATAATAAAATAGAAGAATTTTCTAGAGAAAAAGATGCAAAAGAAAAGTGAAAGTCACATATAAAAAAGTGAAACTAGGCAAAGAAGAGAAGAGAAGAGAAATAGAGGGTCAAAAGCAATGAAAAGAGGTAGAAAGCTTAGCGGTAATGTCAAGGAGGGTAGAAAGTCACTAAATGTACCCAAATGTACCACACCTGACCCTGAGACTATGTTACAAGACAAGAAAGTGCTACCGTTATCCTATAGTCTACTGTGGTGAACCTAAATAGCGAAAATAAGTGCAAGCCTATGGCGTAGTCATAACTGTATTTGAAATTTTTTCTGAGTGCAATGTCAAAACTAAGATCCTTGTACCCAAAATGCATAATAACTGTTTGAAGTATGAGGATTTCATTTGAAGTGAGGGCACTAGTTGCATTATGAAGAAGTTGGTACCTTGGTGAGAGGCAAAACAGTAAAAGTGTCTCTTGCCTGGTGAATTTGTGTCATGATGTGATCTACATGAGTTAGTTTGATCCTTAGAGCGTAGAACTTCACTCAATCAAAGAAAGAGTCAGGATTTATAGCCATGTGATTGCTATAGCTTAAAAGTGTATACTTATGTACAAAAGTCATTCTAACTCATAGTGCGTCGCTAGAGGAAAAATAACAAATTTAAGTTAAGGGTGTTGATGTGTCGTGATTTCAAAACATTTCTAATGCATTTCACTTTAAGATTTGTGTGTGTCTAAAGTCTTTTTATAGTGTTTTTAACAAGTTTTGTGTCTTGTTTTGCAGGAATGATGTTCAGGTGGCAATAAACAAAAACAACTGAAAATAGTGCGGATTTAGACCTACGGAGGCAATCGAAGGTTCGTCCTTCAATTTACTGACCTTAGGTGTTGACCATAGATGAGAAGCTCAGGACATTGAAGGAAAATCAGGGAAGTTCGACAAAGTGTGGAACCACGATAGGAAATGACGGTCCGTTGATTGATCGACGGACCATACTGGTGAACCTTCGTTTGGTTAAAAGTAGGTTCCATTACCTGATTTTGGAAGATTGTACATATGGAACTACGGAGGAGCATAGACAGCCCATAGATGGATCGACACCCCGTCGCCATTCAAGGGAGAAAAATATGTTCTAAATCCTGATTGACGGAAGCAACCTTTGGTCATCGATTGATCGACTGTCCGTCAGTTGGTCCGGCAATTGATGTCGCGTTACCTAAACCAAAGTTTCCTTATTTTCATTCTTTTTTCTTTAAAACTTTTTTTTATTTATATCAGTTATTAAAACCTCATTTTTGGGGTTAGCTACTATTAGTTTTTGTTCTACTTTGTGTTTTGGAGATTATTGTTGCAACTTTAGAAATTAAACAATTTTCGAATTTGGTTTGAACATTTTTTTGTGCAATTCCAAGAGGCATTTCTGGATTAATCTTCTTGTTAAAGTAAGTTCATGATTTCTTTATCTAATAATATGAATTGGATCTTGCTAACATGGGTAACTAAACCACAACTAGGGTTGTGGAAATCATGGGTAATTAACAAAGTATAACTAGCAATTAACCAATTCTCTAATAGTGTTTTTACATGCATTGATAATTCTTCCGCTTAGAAGTCTTTTTAACGATGCATTAGAGTTTGCCTTGTTGCTACTTGTCGGACCAAGGAGGTAGTTAATAAGAAAAAAAGTATCCACATAGATTTAGTGTGATACTATCTAATAGGCTAGTGTCGATTGGTGCGAAGTACTAACTAAGCCAAACATCGATTATGATGTCTAATATGAGGCAATGGTAAGGGTAAGTAAATTATACATGCATAGCTAGAGATACCTCACTTATCTCTTTGCATGTAATACACTAGGAAAGGATTGCTATTGCTAGGAATATTGTGTTATGAACCTGTGTGGAACACAAATACCTTAGTTACTCTCTCATCTTCATAAAAAACAAAGTTTACTTTTGTCTAATTGATAACTACACTGTTTACGAAATTTGATTCACAACCCCCCCTTTACATATTTGTTTTGGAAAGACATTGAAAAAATAGATATAATCGTGAATTAAAGTTAAGTCTAAATAATTATCCACGTGTAATTGACCCCAACTCATTAGATGGGTGTTATTGTTATAAGAATTTGATTTCATAGTGAAGGACTAAAAAGGGACAGAGAACCAAGTCGCCGATCATTTGTGTAGATTGGAGGATGAAGCTTTACTCGATCTTTGTAATAATGGAGAGATAAATGATATGTTCCCAGATTATATGGTATTGGCTGCTTCATATGACCTCATTCCTTGGTTTGCCTACTTGTTAATTATTTTGCAAACGATTTTGGTACCGCTGGATCTATCGTCTAACCAAAGGAAAATGTTCATGCATGATGTAAAAAGGTTCTTTTGGGATGAGCCATACTTGTATCGTAGCTACGACGATGGGATTATTCATCTTTGTGTGCTTGAGGTTGAGATTATGCGTGTTCTTGAGGCGTGTCATTCATCGCCTTTTGGTGGGAACCATAGTTGTGTTAGGATTGCGCACAAAATTTTGCAATTTGGATACAACTAGAGAATAGAGATGCAGAAGCTTAACTTGGATTGGGGCATTGCATCAACTCAAAGGGTGAATTAATTAAATTTTCTCGATGAGTTTCTCCTTAAAGCCTATGAAAGTGCTGCATTGTATTAAAAAAGATAAAGAAATACCATGATCAAAGTATTGAAAAGCGAGAATTTGTAGTTAAAGATCGTGTTCTTCTATTATAGTGTAAGTTAAGCTTATTTCCCCTAGGTTCAATTCCAAGTGGTCCAAACCATTTTTAATCAAGCATGTGTTCTCGCATGGAGCGGTGGAGCTTGAGAATGGTGAATGAACAAGGTTCAAGGTATATGGGCAGAGGATCAAGCTTTATTTGGGAAATGCAAAGAGTGTGGAACAAGTGATCGAGACTTATTGTCTTGATGAAGTATGAGTAATCAAGAGGCATGCGTCATGCCGCGATGTTACATCAAGCGCTTCTTGGCTGGCAACGTAAGATGTAACTTCTATCTAACTAAAGGTTTACGATTCCGATCAATTAGTTCTCTTCTGTTTATTTGATTTCTTGTACCAAAGAAGTTAATTGTTAATTTTTGGTTTAGTGTTGGCTAGATATATCATATGGTCGGTGTCTAAAAAGTGTACAACAAATACAAAAAATATGGTCTAAGGTTTGCAACATGTATAGGTGCGCGATGTTAAAAATCTGTAGAAAGTGGTCTGGTGTAGTGGTTTATGGAGTCAATTGACGATCCGTCATTCCTTTTAAGAACCGTAGATAGTGCCCGTAGATCCATTGTATGTCCTTGTAATTTTTCTAAGTGTCATGGTGAGTTACGGTCCAGACTTACGGATTGTGACTCGACCTTTAGACCGTAAGAAGGGTCTAGTAGAGCCAAACCCTAGTCTACCCGACCTGACCTGCATACTCTTCTATTGAATAACAAACATTATCAAATTCATTTACCATTGCTTTCAAAACCTTTCATCCATCCTTAACTCCCATTAATCCCTCTGATCACTCCTTAACTTCCCCAATTAACTCCCTCTACCACCAATACATCACTCCGCCAACTCATATCATCCCCAAAACTCCCAATTTAATCCAATTCACCTGAATTTGTTCTTACCCTACTTTCCCATATTACTCCAGTTTCCGTGTTTGACAAATTTGGTCCATTCTTAATTGATGTCTTAGTTTCACTGCACATTCACATCACTCCATGTCTCGTGTAAGATAACCGATTTCTTCTTGAAAACGTGAATGTTGGTTCATAATTAAATCTTTTTAAATTGAGAGTGAGTCTTGACCATGGATGGTGTATAATCCATAAATTCATGCTATTGTTTAATTAGAAACATATTTGGGATGATGGACAGTGTTAGTGTGGTCATACCGTAAAAGAACTAGATGATTTATGTGCGAGTTTTGACTTAGGGTTCAATAATGTGTCTGTACAAATTATAATTGAGGACTTGGAAGCCTTCGAATGACAAATTCTCATGGTTGAATGTTAAAATACTTTTTTATGGTAGGATATGTGCTTAAGTAATTTAAAAATTATGTCCATAAAATATGACACAACTTGTTCCTATCTCAAAATCAACCTACGAGGCCCACTCTACGGACCATAGGTCAAGTTTGTAAGTGGGAGTGATTAATTGAAAAGCTAAGTGTGAGACAACGGACATGGACAACGGTCCATAGTTTAACCAATGCACCGTTGTTCATGCCCATAGTTTCCATCAGAGTCCCCTTATCTAGTCCATTTTGACTTACTGCCTTACGATCCGTAGGTCCCTTTTGTAGGTAGCCACTATAGCTACTACCTAAAAAAATTCAGTTCTTGTTCAAACATTAAGTCATTTATGTTTTAAGTTGATACTAGATGTCACACCCCAAACTACCCCTGAGACACGGACACGGAACCTAGGACCACAGGTGATCCCAAGCTAACCCTACTGGCATGATCATGAGCATACTAAAGTTAATAAACTGATGCAGAAGCTAAATCATTATATAAAGTGATAAGATGGGGAATACACATATGTTAAAACTGAGATATATGAAAATTTATGAGTTTAATACAAAGAAGTTCTTAACTAAGTACTAAGATGAAACTAACTATGTCTGACAACAACCTCTAACTTACTAGAAATTATGGAACAGACCAGTAAGTCTAGCAAAAACTGAAACTAAAGGACTAAATTCTAAAAAGAAACTGATGACTTTTGTCCTCGGAGAATGAGGACTCACCACTATTGTGCTGAACTAGAGATTGGGAATCGATTTAAGCATGATTTGGATGCTGAGAGCCTGAACATACATCATAAGAAGATATAGTGCACGTATGCGTCGGTACTTGAAAGGTACTGAGTATGTAGGATAGAGTAAAGCTGAAATAATATATAAATGAATAAGAAATAAAGAAATGATATAATCTGAACTTGATATACTGAATGCCGAGCTAATTGGATGCAATGACCAAATTTATTACATATTGAGATTGAATACAAACTGAATTGTAAATATGATCAATGCAAAAGAGTCTACATAAAATATGGGAGCTACTAATAACGAGTAATATAACCACATGAGCTAAATGTGGAGTCCAATGTATATGCCTCACCAAGAGGACCCAATATACCCTGCTAGAGGTATAAAGGCGTGTCGGCATGATTTCTAAGATGATGCCCACAGAGGGGACTTAAAACCTACATGTCTAGTATTTATGGAACTATTTGGGTATGATGAACCCTAGTCCAACTCGGTATTATGCTACTCCCGATGAATTAAGTGATTAACATACTATGACTGAATTTCTGTAAATGCTGGATAGATCAAAATGAAACATGCAAAATGAGAATGCAACAATTATTCTGATAATGATATATTAATAACTGAGGCATGTGTCATTGAATAACAGGAATATCTTACCTAACAAGTGTAATTTAAGAACTAAATAAATACATAGCTAGGCTTATGAAATTCATGTGATAATATGAGTATTAACATGGTAATCTGATTTGGAACATATAACTAACTAATTCAAGATATATTTGTTGAAGTTCAAGAAACCCTAGGTCTAATCATGATAAGGGATTCAAGAATCTGACTGAAAACTAGAGACCTAATGGGTGAAACAAACCCACTAGTTAAATCCCACATATCTGGTGATGAAATCCAAGGAGAAATCTTTAGATTTTAGAGTTTAAACTGGTGGAATGTTGCTGCATTCTTGAACTAGGGTTCTTGACCTTTTTCTCCTCTCTTGCTTCTAATTTTCTAAGTTTTGATTTATCATTTTGACTTAGGTAAGTTCTTGTTATGTTTCTAGGCTTAAACTGACTAGAATCTGATGATTTAGGGCTTAAACGACGTATCTTATGAGTTAAATGAACTAGGAAAAGACCAAAAGACCCCTGAACTGATTGTTGTTGGACTAATCGACGACCTGGACTGACGGGCCGTCGTTCAATCGACGGTCCGTCATTTGGGTCTACTCAACAGGCCTTAACTAAAATGGTCATAACTTTTTACTTGGAGGTCGGTTTTTATCAAACTCGATGGCTATGAAAAGAAAATTCAATTATTTATCATTTTATATTTCATGGATAACCTCATTCATTTTGGGTTAAAAGTTATAACCATTTGAAGTTGACCCTATCAGCAATCCCCCCCTAACTAACTGCTAAGCATCACCTACGGTCAGACCTATGGACCATACATCAAACGACGGTCCATTATGGTTATTCATAGTTAATGTCAGAGGGTGGGTAACTTGAGTCTTAATCCATGGACACAGACCACAGATTGTATTCCGACTTACGAACCGTAGATCTATCTGTTTATCGACACTTAGGCGTTTTGTTAGGTTGAGTTTTCGGTGGAAAACGATGGATGCACAAAACGTGTCGTATATCGTACTATGGTCAGTTGATGCTAACCATCGATTTCCCCTGTAGATTTCTGAAAAGCTGATTTTCTGGTCTGTTTTGGTTTTGGGGTGATTCATAATATCCCCTTGAGAATATTCGTCCTTTGTAAAACCCCATAATTTTCCATGACCTATAGAGCTTCATATGTTTAATAATGATTTTTAGGCCTGTAACAATAGTAGAAAAGATAATTATAAAGTGTTAGAGTCTCAATGTCAAAGAAAGACCCTGATGTTCGGAAACTAGTGGAATTGAACTAATAGACGTCCCTATGTTTGGTGAAGGTTTGGGAGTGTCATATGAAGTATAAAACTTGTAAAAATACTTTAAATAGGTAAAATATACTATAAAGGGACCAAATATCCAGTAACAACTCACCAAGACCACTAGAAGGGTCCTTATGGAGGAGCCAAACATTGGCGAGCAAGCTACCAAAGTGTCTTGCGACAGCAAAGATGTGAGAGCCTTCACGCGTCGCACAGCCAGTGCATGGAAGGAAAAATATTCCTCGCGACACGGGGCTTTCATGAGGCTCACTTCGTCAACCCGTATTTCAGAAAAAATAATTGAAATTGCCCCCACGGCGTGCAGCCAATTCCTTGATTCGCTCGTGTTGTTTTTAAGTCAATTTGACTTCACAAAAAGACCCAATTAAGTGAGGGATCTTTTGGATAATTTAGGAGGTGAACTCAAAAATCACTCTCATCGCTATAAAATTCTCTCTTCCTTCAAACCTCCATTAAAGACCATTAGAGCTCCAAGAAAAAGGTTAAGTTCTCAAGTTTCCAACCCAATTTTGTGGATTTATAATCTCTAATGTATAATTTCTTTCACTAATGGGATTCTTTTCCCGAAGAGGTCCCTCCAAAAGATGAATTCTAAATCCCCCAAAAGTAGGGTTTTTCTTCTCACATGGGTCTTCTTTGAGAACCAAAATTATAAATCAATTGTGATGAATTATGATGTATTAATGTTGTTTAATTATATATTGATGTCTAATTGATGATTTCTTATGAGTTCTCCCTAGACCCAAGCCTTTTCCCAATTTAATGAAAACCTTTAATTGATATGGTGAATTGTGAAGATTATGAACATGTAGATTGACTATATTTTTGTTAATTATGTAATTGATTCTTAAATTTACCTTGTTTTTATATTAGTTATGCATTCTTGAGAATTGAAGTATGAAGGTTCTTGAAATGGGTAATGAAGTATGTTGATTGGTTTTTCTTGGATTCAATTATGTAGATAGTAATGTTTCTATGTCAATTGTGTGGTTGTGATGTAATTGATAAGTATTCCTCATCCTTAAACCGAAGACTTTGAATTAGACATGAATTATGTATGCATGTTATGATACGATTATTATATACTTGAAAGTAGTTTCTCATGAGTATAATATAGTGTTAAGTAAAAGGCTTATTCACTTGCAAAATGGTGTCTAAAGTGAAAGGATTGTTCTCACTTGTGATGACCTATGAGCTAATACGATACAGTATTTACATAGGGGTGTAACAGAGACTAATGTGAACTTGTATGATGAAATAAGATTGTTATTAAAGGGAATAGATGCTTATCACCGAAACGGCATGTAAATAAGATGGAGGTCTAACGTTTAGTATGTCTGGCCTCCCACATGGGTTTCCTTGCGTTAGTAAGTCCGGATTCCCAAATTATTTGTTGTCTCATGAGATGAAAACTCCACATATAGTAAGTAAACCTTTCTAGTAACAATCTCCTTGACCCTTAACTATGTTCCCACATAGGTCTCTAGCTTAGTGGATCCACCTAGATAGCTACATACGAATGTTACAGCTTAGTCAAGTGTTAACCCTCTCTTTTTGGTATGGGAGTAGAACACCAGATTTCGTATAGCTCACATGGTCTCATGTTGTTTATTGTACTTCTTTACCTAACATAAAAATTAATGAACAAGTTAAGTATGTGAACTCTTATTAGGTCTGTCCTGAAGGCTACTACATAGTGTGACGGAGGGTATGGGACTTCTCTTACACATTGCACATGTGGGATCCTAATGGATTGTTCTACTAGTGTTCTATAATGATTATTATTATGTTTATGATTATGTTGATAAGCTATGAGTAGTATTTATGCATTAAGCATGTCATGATGAATAATGAGAATATGTTTTAAGTATGAAGTGGGTTTCTTAATGTGATAATTAACCTTGGATAGGGTTATGTGGTTCTATCTTTGGCATTGCACAATTATTGCTTAGGTGGTCTACATTTTGGGTTGATACTATGCTGAATTGACTTACTATGCTTATTATATATGCATGTTGAGTTAACTTGATAGAAAGAATGATGTTGACTAAATTTTCCTTTTCTCGATGAGTTTTGTGTACAGAGGCCATACTTAGTACGTGTGATGTACTAACCCATATTTCTCCCTTTTTCCCAGACATTTTTTGGTTTCGGTCGTTGAAGAGTTCGTGACCAATTTGCAAGAAAGACTTGGATCTTTTCCCAAGTCATTGGTGAGTCCTCATGTCCGGGGATGTTGCCATGTTCCAATCTAGATATGATGTTTCTTTTGTTTGGAAACATTCATTCCTTCTATTATTTTTGAGACAATTGATGTAAGCATATAATGGTGTAATGTTGTTGTATTGGCTATGTCCAAACATTTGTACTCTTTTAGATGGTTTATATGTGAGATGAAACTTTAGATTCTTATATGATTTGTTATACTAAAAGAGAAGTCAATGTGAACTTCATATGTGAGGAGTCTATGTAAACTCCATAAATATAATATAAGAGAAGTCTAAGTACACTTCACTGCATAAAGTTTTAAATTTTTCTGCATTTTTACCTATGATGTTCTATGACGTATGCTAAGAGCTAGTCTTAGTCCTCTTTGAGTACAACGACGCCGGTTAAGACTAAGGGGTACTTTTGGTCGTTACATCGTCGAATGAAGAATAAACTAGCTGAAATAGAGGGAGAGAGTTTCAATCCATACTATTAAACATCGAGGACTGATTTTCTGACTGAATTGAGTTCCAAGAACATGCAAATACGCTAAAAATGCAGTATAAATTGAGGGAACATGATTCTAAGGCTGAATTCACGCATGAATTACTGAAATATTAAAGAGGAACTAATATAATACCTCAATATGAAGTGGAATTAGAAGGAAAAAGGTGAGGATACTCGGCTTTCATGGCTGCTTCTGCTTCCCAAGTAGCTAACTCCTCCACAGAACCTTGGCTGAACAGACTTCTTTGTTTCTCAACCTTCAAAACGTGATAGTCATTAATCTCAGCTGGTACATCCTTAAAATAAAGATTATCCTTAACCGCCACACTATGGAATGGCACTACAGAGGCTGGGTCACCTATACACTTCTTCAAGAGTGAGATGTGGAATATTGGATGCACTACTGCTAGTTCTCCTGGGAACTCTAACTCATATGCCACATTGCCAACCCTTTTCAAGATCGTGTAAGGGACTACATATCTATGACTGAGCTTCCCTTTCTTGCAAAATCTCATCACCCCTTTCATAGGTGACACTTTAAGGAAAACGCAATCATAAACTTAGATTTTTACTTCCCTTCTCCTTACATCTGCATAAGATTTCTAACGACTCTTGGTTGGCTTAAGTCTATCTATAAGGAGTTGCACTTTCTCCATAGCATAAAGGACTGAATCTAGCCCTATGAAAGTTGTTTCACCTTCATCAAACACACCAACATGAGATCTACATCTATGCCCATACAGTACCTCATAAGGGGCCATCTGAATGCTTAAATGGTTGCTATTCATGTAGGTGAAATCAATAAGAGGAAGGTAATCATCCCAACTACCCTTGAAATCGATCACACAATTTCTCAATATATCCTCTAGGATCTTAGCCAGTCCATCCGTCAGCGGATGAAATGTTGTGCTAAGGTTAACCTGAGTACCAAAACCCTTCTGAAATGACTTCCTGAAATGAGAGTTAAACTGAGGACCTCTATTTGAGATTATAGACAAAGGAACCCCATGCAACTTCAAACTTTCATTAATATAAAGCTTGGCATAATCCTCTGCCGAAACTATAGTCTTGACCGCCAAAAAGTGAGAAGACTTATTTATCCTTTCAACTATCACCCAAATGGAGTAATGTTTGCTGCGAGTTCGAGGTAACCCTATGATAAAATCTATATTAATCACTTCCCACTTCCAAGTAAGAAAGTCGATCTCTTGCGTCATACCCCCTGCTTTCTGATGTTCTACCTTAACTTGCTGGCAATTGGGGCACTTACTCACAAAATCTGCTATATCCCTCTTCATGCGATTCCACCAATAGACTTCCCGCAGATCACGGTACATCTTAGTGGAACCTGGATGAATAGAATATTTGGAGTTATGGGCTTCTGCAAAAATTTGTTTCTCAACTCACCCACATCAGGAACACACAATCTACCCTTGTAGCGAAGTACACCATCTCCCCTTTGGGAGAAAACCTCCACTCTCTAATTATGGACTGCACCCTTATGTCGAAGCGAGATTGGATCATTCTCTTGCTTTTCCTTAACCTCCACTACAAAAGACGATTCTGCCCCATTCTGAACTATTACACCACTTTATGATATGCTCATAAGGCGAACTCCCAAGCGAGCAAGCAGGTGAACATCATTCACTAGTTTCTTCCTTTCTTCCTCAACATGGGCTACACTACCCATAGATAATATGCTAAGAACATCTGCTACTACATTCCCCTTACCAGGATGGTAATGCACACTCATATGATAATCCTTAAGGAACTCAATCCATCTCCTTCGGAAAAGATTCAACTCTTGCTGGGTGAATACATATTAAAGGCTTTTATGGTAATTGAACATATCTACATGAACACCATACAAGTAATGTCTCCAGATCTTGAGTGCAAACACCACTGCTACAAGCTCGAGGTAATGAGTTTGATAGTTCTTCTCATGCACCTTAAGATGTCTAGAAGCATATGCTATAACCTTATTTTCCTGCATCAACACACAACCTAGGCCAACTCTGGATGCATAACAATAGATCACATAACCATTTGAACCCTCTAGTAGAGTCAAGACAGGAGTTGTAGTCAATCTAGTTTTCAATTATGCAAAGTTTTTCTCACAATCATCTGACCATTGAAACTTGACTATCTTCTGAGTTAGCCTAGTCAATGGTGAGGATATGGATGAAAGTTCTTCCACGAACCATCTATAATAACCCTCTAGACCTAAGAAACTTCTGACGTTTGCACCAGAGGTAGGTTTGGGTCGTTGTTTCACTGCTTCTATCTTCTGCGAATCCACTTGAATCCCCTCACTAGACACAATGTGACCAAGGAAAGCAACGGATTACAACCAGAACTCACATTTTCTAAACATAGCGAATAATTGGCGATCTTTGAGAGTCTGTAAAACAACTATCAAATGACTCACATATTCTTCCTCATTCCTAGAGCAAATGAGGACATTATCTATAAAGACGATAATAAACAAGTCCAAGTACTATTTGAACATTGTGTTCATCTAATCAAAGAAAGATGCATGAGAATTGGTTAGTCCAAATGACATAACTACAAATTCATAATGACCATACCAAGTCCTAAAAATTATTTTTGGAATGTAACTATCACTGGCTCTAAACTGATGATAACCTAATCTGAGGTTTATCTTCAAGAAATGGAAAGAACCCTGAAGTTGTCAAACAAGTCATCAATCATGGAGATGGGATACATATTCTTGATTGTGACCTTGTTCAACTGTTTATAGTCAATGTACATTCTGAGGGAACCATCTTTCTTCTTTACGAACAATATTGGTGCACCTATGGAGAAATACTAGGTCAGATGAAGCCCTTATCTAGAAGGTCTTTCAACAGCTCTTTCAATTCCTTAATCTCAGCTCAAGCCATTATGTAAGGAGGAATAGAAATAGGGTGGGTATTTGGAAGGAGATCAATTCCAAAGTCAATTTCCCTTTCTAGAGGTACTCTGGGAAGATCTTTTGGAAAAAAAAATTTTAAACTCACTGGCTACAGGAATTGACTCAAGTATTGGGGTTTCAGAGCTAGAATTCTTTTAACGCGAAAAAAATGATAGAGATCATCTTTCTAGCCTTAAGGTAAGAAATGAATCGTTCCATAGGTGCTAAGCTACTCCCCTTCAATTCTAAGATTAGTTTATTTGGAAACTAAAAACGAACAATCCTAGTTCTTCAATCGAGTAAGGCATAACACGAATGTAACCAATCCATGCCTAGAATGACATTGAATCCTACCATTTCTAGCTCTACAAGGTCTGTTGAGGTGACTTTCTGAGAGACTGTGACAGGCCAATTTCTGTATACCCATCTAGCTACATATGGGTAACCGACTGGAGTAGAGAATAAGAAAGGTTCTGAGAGATTTTCCGGACTGACATTGAATTGGACTGCTATGTAAGAAGTTATAAAAGAAAGAATGTCCACTAATTTAATAATGCATAAATATCAAGTTTAAACACTCGTAACGTACCAATGACTAGATCAGGAGAAACTTTCTGATCCTGGCGAGTCTGAAGAGAATACAACCTGTTTTTGCACTGACCGCCACCTGTACTAGTTGAGTTACGCTACTGAGTCAGGCGATTTGCTAGTGTTGCGAAGTTATAGACTGAGCTCTACCATTACCACCTCCTTCACATTGTTCAGAAGGACAAATCGTTAATCAGTGACAAAACTGACCACGCCCAAAACACCCTTCCTTGCTGTGAGGCACTCGCCTGGATGGTTCTCACTACACTTAGGGTAAGTGGGTTATGTATTGGTGCTTGAAACACTTCCCTGAGACTTAGAACCTGATGCCCTAACCTTTTGATCATACTTTTTCTTGGAGAATTGAACACTAAGCTGATGAAAGGGCTGGGGTTGAAAATTTCTGCTGACACTGCGAGCGATTTCCTTCACCCAATTTCTATTGAGAGTAGTCATAGTTCCCAGTCCTAGCCTTCTTATTCTCCTTGGCCTATTCCATAAGCTTATCACCCTCAACCTGCTGAGCATTAGTCATAAGCCTAGATATGTTCATATATCCCAGTAACATAGCATTTATGTACCTAGTTTACACAAAATCTGACACTCTATATAAGAACCTATTCATCTGTGCCCTGGAGTCAGCATCCATGTGAGGTGCATACCTAGAGAGTTGGTTAAACTCGAGCCCTTACTCTTGGACCGTCATGAATTCCTAAGACTTTGCTTATTTGAACTCTATTGGGAAAAACCTGTCCAAAAAGGTCTTACTAAAGCATCCCAAATAATAGGAGATGCATCTATATCCTCATTTTCCTTCCACTAAGTGCACTAGATATGAGCAACATCTTTGAACTGGTATGATGCCAACTCAACCCGATCATTTCCATTGACCTGCATCACCTAAAATATCTTGTTGATCTCACCTAAGAAATTTTAGGTATCCTCATTAGTTTCCGATCCTAAGATCTCAGACGGATTCATCCTAACAAAGTCACGGACCCTTGCTGCTGCTAATCCACCAATAGCATTCACAGGAGCATGAACCCGATTGTTCTGGTTGGACACAATCTGAGCCAACATCTGAATGGTGTTCCTGAAGTCAGCATTGGAGACTTCCTGATCTAGCAATGGAGGAGATGCATTTGAATTCTTGGCATTCCCATTCCTGGAATTAGCTCTACGAGGAGACATGATCTTAAACATAGAACATCGATTTAGAATGGAATTAGATCATACCTTACGCACGATAAGATTAACAAGAAAGTGAAAATTTTTCTAAAACACTTCATAGTCTCCCTCTCATTTGATGTGGTGCACTTCACACCCATGAAAATGACTTTACTTATTGCAGTTTTTCCAATACCCTAGGACACTTAAATCTGGTGCTCTGAAACCAAGTTTTTCATGCCCCGAGATACCCTTGAGATGCAGAGATGGGACATAGTACCACAAGTGATCCCATGCTAACCCTGCTGGTATGATCCTGAACATACTAAAGATAATAAACTGATGCATAAGCTAAATCATAAATTAAAATGACAATATGGGAATACCCATATGCTAAAACTAAGATATATGAAAATTTATGAGTTTAATATAAAGAAGGTATTAAGTGAATACTAAGCTAAAACTAACTATGTATGAAAATAGCCTCTAACTGACTAGAAATGCTGGGACAAACCCCAGCTAAGTCTAGCAAAAACTTAAACTAAACGACTAAATACTGAAAAGAAAATCATAACATTTTCCTTCAGAGAATGAGGACTGACCACTTATTCTGCTGAACTTGAGATAAGGAATTGATCTAAGCGTGATCTGGATGCTGAGAACCAAAACCTACATCACGGGAAGGTGTATTGCATGTATATGTCAGTACTTGAAAGGTACTGAGCACGTAGGATAGACTAAAGCTGAAATAATACATAACTGAACAAGAAACAAAACAATGATATAATCAAAACATGATATATTGAATGTTGAGCTAACTAGATGGAATGACCAAATTTATAACATGCTAAGACAGAATACTAACTGAACTGTAAATATGGTCAATGCAATAGAGTCGTAATAAACTGTGGGAGATATTAATAACCAATAATAAAATCACATGATCTAAATGTGGAGTCCGATGTATACGTCACATAGAGAGGACCCAATAAACTCCACAAGATGTATAAAGCCATGTTGGCGTGATCACTAAGCTAATGCCCGCATAGGAGACTTAAAACCTACATGGCTAGTAGTTCTGGAACTATTTGAGTACGCTAAACCCTAGTTCAACTTGGTATTGTGCTACTCCCAATGAATGAAATGATTTACATATTATGACTAAATTTTTGTAAATACTGGATAGCTCAAAACTGAACACGCAAATTTAGAATGCAAAAGTTAATCTGATAATAATGCATTATTAGTTGAGGCATGTGTAATTGAATAACTAATATATCTTACCTAGCATGTGTAATTCAAGAACTAAAGAAATACATAGCTAGGGTTCTGAAATTCATGGGATAATCTTACTATTAACATGGTAATCTGATTTGGAACATATAACTAACTAATTCATGATATTTTATTGAAGTTTTAGAAACCCTATGTCTAATCATGATAAGGGAATCAAGAATCTGACTAAAAACTAGGGACCTAATGGGAGAAAGGAACCCACTAGTAAAATCCCACATAGCTGGTGATGAAATCCATGGAGATATCTTTAGATTTTGGGGTTCTTGACATTTTTCTCCTTTCTTGCTTTGAATTTTCTATGTTTTGATTTATGATTTTGACTTAGGTATGTTCTTGCTATGTTTCTTGGCTTAAATAGACAAAAAATTTATGATTTAGGTCTTAAACAACGTATTAGGGGTTAAAGAAACTAGAAAAAGACCAAAAGACCTTTGAACTAATTGGTGTTGGAACAATCGATGACTTTGAATGACAGGCCGTTAATCAATCGATGAACCGTCGTTTGGGTCTGCTCGACAACTCTTCACTACAATGCGTATAACTCTTTGCTAAGAGATCAGATTTAAGAAAACTCGGTGTCTATGGAAAGAGAATTAATTATCTATCATTTCATAGGTCATGAAGCGCCTAATTCATTATGTGGTAAAAGTTGTGACTAGTTGAAGTTGACCCTATCAGCAATCCCCCCTAAATTACTTCTAAGCATCACCTACGGTCAGACCTGCGGACCGCACATCAAACGACGGTGCGTGTTGGTTATTCGTAGTTCATGTTAGGGGATAGTTACCTTGAGTCTCAATCCACGGACACAGACCACGGACAATAGTCGGACTTATGGACCGTAAATATGGTCGTGGATCGACACTCAGTCGATTTTCATGGATGAGTATTTGGGAGAGCTTCAGTGAAAAAGACGATGCATAGTACAGGATGTAGATAAGACTACGGTCTATCAATGTTAACTGTCGATTGCTCTGGCAGATTTCTAAAAAGCTTTTTTTTGGTCTGTTTTTTATACGGGGTGTTATACTAGACTCTTACAACTATTCCACAAGTACTATGGTACCAAAGAAGTCACCCGTCGCAAAAAGAGATCTAAATCCACTCGACCTTCCCGTCATTTGGTCTTCAATGACCTAAAGAGCGTGAATGATCCCGAGTACGTCCTCGACACAAGATGGACTCCAACTACTGCAGCTTGTGCTAATCGGGGCTAAATTAGGACAATGAATACCATCGTAGTAACTGCCTCCTAGTCTCATAAGAAGGATACTCTGATTGGCTCACAAAAAAGGTTGGCTTTTGGTTCCTTAACCAACTTTGCCCATGGTTGTGCGTCAGGCTCCACTTACGCTTCAATTAAGCAAAACTAAAATGCCTCGTCTGATAAGGTCACCAGGTCAAAAGTTCCCCAAAACTCTTCCCCTGATGCGGTATTTGTGAACCAAACAGCTAGTGCATCCATCAAGAATGGAAAATCTATCGGGACACTGAGATGTTGAATGCAAAAGTGAATCTAACTCGTACCATCACCGAGGAATGTAGAGTCCTCACGGGGAGTCTCAAAAAAATGCCGAAAATTCACGAGCTATTTATGAAGAACAAGTGTGAGTGGATGTCCCACAATCCCGGAATGTATAGTGAGGAGATTGTGCGGGATTTCAATGCCTCCTGTGTTGCCACTCTTTGAGGGTCCATACACTAGAAGGCCAACCAAAAAACAAAAGATCCCCTTAGCTCCACTATGGTCTTAATGGGTTCGTATGAATATCTCCTACACTACTATCTGTCGGTTTCTTTATGGACCTATCCCCGACAATAGTTTGGACGCCAACACAGTTGAATTTGATTACCGTTGGGAGATAGTAAAGTCTGGCGCTTTCATAGGGATTGTGGAAAAATAGGAAGCAGACATATCTTGTCTTCCCAAGCACATGGTCCTAGACGGCGAGTGGGTAGAGTGGGTTGCATCACCCTAGTTGGATATCAGAAAGCCACCCTAAAATATGTAGCCAAATTCTTCTAGCTACTTCTTCGGAACAGATTGCGCCGACCCAAGTCTTAACCTAGTCACATGGGATAGGGAAGTTAAGGTGGCAACATTACTTTCAGGGATAGAAATAAATCTCGCCAAATTGACACTAGCAGAGATTCATAATAGGGCATTCAAAACCACCACAACTTACCTTTTTTCGTGTATTATTTACCAGATTTGAAGGGATGCTAGAGTTCCAATTTGGCAAGGTGATAAGGTGGTCCATGGTACATAAAACTTGGATATTAGACTCATTCAGGATGAGGCAAATGTGGTTGCACCATGTTGAGGAGCTCGAGTAGATATGCCGCTAGGTAATGATGTGGTTGATCATGTAGAGCAAATCTAGGTAGATGGGGTGGCACCAACAGCGGATGCACCGGATTCTTCCTCATAAGAAGGTAGTTAGACTTCGAGTTCATCAAGAAACACTCCTTCATCTGAAGCATCGATCATACCACTGGCCCATGTCCTAAATATAGAACATAGAATGGCCACTTTACTGCAACTTTTAAAGTATTGAATGGGGAAGTTTATTGGGGAGTCTGAGGAACGTGCTGAAAAGAGGTTGGAGGCAACCATGGAACGTAAAGTTGAAGTAGTTCATAGGTTCACTCAATGCTTTTGAGGTGCCAGTTTTGGAGCATACAACCCCTGCTAATGATATGTATCCCTTCCAAACTAAGATAGCTAACCTCCGGGACGATGTTGATGTTATCCTGGCCACACTGGTTGTCGTACCATAGGTTGCACCTTTAGCATTTTACAATGATACTATTACGGGAGCACTTAGTGACGATGATGCGGGAGAGAGGCCTGAGTCAAAATGGACCAAACATAAGAAACACTAATCTAGTCATAAATACAAGATGTCAGAGGAGGAAAGGGCTGCCAAAAAGCAGTGCCGAATAGAGAAGAATGCAAGAGAAAAATCCATTGTAGATGAGTAGATAAGGCAACTTAGAGTTCGTGAGATGGGTATAGGGGAATCTAACTCCATTCTTAAGGCAGCATATGATAGCACCACTCAGAGTGCAATGATTACTGATAAGAGCACTACTGATGGTGACACCAAGTACAATAGTGGGATTCGTGAAGCTGGACCCACCTACTTGTTGATGATTCTTCGACGCAATGCGCCATAGTTTTGCTTCACCCAAATCTATTATTGTTTCCGATTTATTGTGCATTGGGGAAAATTACACTTATATTGTAGGGGTGGGGTAAATGGATTATGAGTGATAGGGTGAAGCATGAGTAACCCAACTCGTAATCCTGTCTTGGACGTTTTTTGCATGTGCTTTTTTCCCCCAATAGGCTATTTAATGTCTTTGGAACTGTCATGTTTAGTATGTGTAAAAGAATAAATAAGAAGAAAGCACGATCGCCTGAAATTGTTAAAAAAAATGATACCCATCTAAAAAGTTTTTATATTTGCTGAAAGTATGGATTAGAATAATTTGAATGTGTTGGATCTGGGTATGACACAAAATAGACTTATTTTATTGCATGATTTAAGCTAAAACTTGAACAAAGTAATTTGACGATCTAAAGATGAAACTAGGTGCCAAGTGTGTGAAAATTATAGAGGAATAAAATAGTGTGGTGACGATATAGAACTTGTCCGGTTAGTCCTACTAAGATAATCTATTATGCTTGCTAGGAAGTTATTATAGGACCTTATTCTGAACAGTCCACAAAAAGTATAAAATGAGTTTGACCAAATGAAATGAATTTTCGCTTCGATCCAAATGCTTTCATCCTAAAAGAGACCAATTCTTTCTAACTATCTAACTCACATTCCCAAAATCTAATGTTTTGGCGCCGGTCCCTCCTTGGACATGTGCACCCCGACTTACGCCAAAAGGCTAAGTTGAGGGTGGCTAATGCAAAAGTGACTTTGCTCTTGGCCCTGACCAGACATCAGGTATTGTGCATCTCGACTCGTAAAACACCATGGGTTGAGGGTTGCTATAAAAGAGAAAATATAAAGAAAATTGTGTGTGAAAAGAGTTAGGTGTTGAAAAGAAGATAAAATAATAAGTGAAAAAGAGGATATGACTTTGCAAACAAAAAAAGGAACTGAAATGCATGCAAAACAAAAAAAGTGATCAAAATGAAAGAGTTACAAAAGTGAGAGTCACATCTAGTGTTGAGAAGATTCAAAGGAAAGAAGAGAAAAAGTAGTAGGATGTCAAAGATAGGGAAAAAAGAGGTAGAAGGCCTAAATATAATGTTAAGGAGGGCCGAAAGTCACAAAATATTCCCAAATGTGCCACACCTGACCCTAAGCCTACGTTACAAGCTAAGAAAGTACTATAGTGATCTTAAAGTCTAGTTTGGAGAGTCGAGGCAGTGAAAATAAGGGCAAGCCTATGGTATTGAACACTACTTGTACTTGAAAATTACTTCTGAGCGTGAGAGTTTGATGAATCCCTATACTCAAAACTTTTTTTACATTTTGTGAAAAGGGGTGAGTTCTATTGAAGTAAGTACACTAGTGACATTGTCGGAAAGTTGATACTTTAGGGATAACAAAACAATGTATGTGGTGTGTTGATT
This sequence comes from Solanum pennellii, assembly GCF_001406875.1. Taxonomy (NCBI): domain Eukaryota; kingdom Viridiplantae; phylum Streptophyta; class Magnoliopsida; order Solanales; family Solanaceae; genus Solanum; species Solanum pennellii. The sequence goes on along the minus strand of NC_028645.1, from coordinate 52,457,294 downwards.
GGTTTTTATGTGTCATGTTTGAATCTACACAAATTAGCTAGTTTGAGTCTACGAGAACAAAGTTGCACTTAAAATAAGAATTATTATGGAGAGACACGTAATTTCTTGGGTTTAAAGTGCTTTTTTCTATATGAGTGTCATTTAGAGTCATCAAATGTTGCTTTAGGACAAACAACGAACATAAGTTAAGGGTGTTGAGGTACCTTGAGTTTACAGAACTATTGATACTTTTCACTCATGATTTGGGTATGTCTGAGGATCATTTTGTGTTTGTTTTATGTGTTTTGTAGTAATATCAGGAAATAAACTCAGGTGCAGAGATTTGAAGAGATAACTGATAAATTGCAAAAAAAATCACCCACGGAGGCACTTTCGGGCCGTGTAATAAGTTACAAACCATAGGTGATGATCGTGGGAGGATCAGGCAAAGGCACTTTGGGTGCTCAGGGAAATATTACTAATATTGCTACGTGTGGAACCACGAGGGTGAATTATGGACCGTTGAATGACTTACGGTTCGTATGGCAGCTCCGTTGAAGTGATCTCAAATGTGGTTCTAGTGCATGATGCTAAAATATTCCAAGTATAAAGTGAAAGAGGCTCTTACAAACCGTCATCTCAATGATGGTCTGTCTTTTTGGGCCGTAGAAGTTGAGATATCTGAAGCTGGAAAATTGGCTAAGTATGGAGCCACGGAAGGGACCTACGGACAATAACTCAACTTCCTAACCGTAGGCAACCTGTAGAATTAATACGTGTCTTGCAGTTTATTTCCTTATTTTATTTCCCTTTTAATTTAGGATTTTTTTGTAAATAGGGCATGAAAACCTCATTTTGGGGGGTTAGATACTATTACATTGTTTTAAGTTCTTATCTTAGAGATTAACTTGCAACTTTAGAAATTGTTAATATTCTCTGTTTGTTTTGAAGATTTTCCCAATTAAAGATGAATTCTGGGTTTATAATTCTTCCTCTAAAAATATGAATTTTGTTCTAGGTAGTATGGGTAACTAAATCAACAAGAAGGGTTGTGGGAGCCGTGAGTTATTAACAATGTATGAATAGTAATTAAGAAATCTTTGAATAGTGTTTTGCATGCATTGATAGTTTTTTCGTTTAGAAGTGTTTTTAAAGAGTGCATGCCTTAGAAATCTCCTTGCTACTTGCCTAACCAAGGAGGTAGTTAATAAGAAAAGATTTATCAACATATATTTAATGTGATACTATCTAATAGTCTAGTGTCGATTGCTGCGAAGGTGAAAACATAGTCATACATCAATGCGACGTCTAATAAGAGGTACAGATAAGGGTTAGTAAATTATACTCACGTAGGCGGACCAAGGTGTAGGGTGAAATTATCTAGATGCTGGACCAAGGATTTAGAGTTACATAACTTATCACTTTGCATGTAATACACTAGGAAGGGTATTACTAGGATCACGCGTTATTAGCTTATGTGGAACAGTGCACCCTAGTTATTTTCTCATCTTGATAACAAATAGAAGTTAACTCTTGTTCACTTGATAATCACATAATTGAAGGAATTTGATTCACTAACCCCTTCCTTTTTTACTTACTTATTTTGAAAATACCTTGACTTAACAGATCTAATCATAGGTTATAGTTAAGTCTAAACTATATTGCTCATGAGATCGACCCTAACCTCCAAGTTAGGTTATTTACTTGATAACGATCTCTTATACTTATTTAGGGAGGTATAATTTGAGAGTATCAGTTGTGCCACGACGTTAACTAAGGCGTTGTTTTGGAGGCAACCCAAAACCTATATTGTCTTATGTCTTTGATTTGGTAAAATAATAGTGTGTTGGCTGTACAGGATGAAGCATGGGAAGTCTAAGGAAAACTGGAGTTTTACAAGAAAAAGTATCATTCGAAGAATTCTTGAACAAGTCGTCGACCTCGATCCAGTCCACTGTTGGACCCAAGGAAATGCTAATCTAGCGTCTATAAAACTCGGCGAGCCTAAGAAACTATTGGTGAGTCACCAACCTGTTCGGCGATCCTAATCTGCACTGCCATTTTGATTGCCAACATTGATTGGGAGTTCTGTAAAACTCCGCGAGGTGTGCGACAACTCGGTTGGTCACCGAATAGTGGGGGGACCATAACTAACATCACCGAATGGACGAGAACTGGATGGTCTTTAGAGTAAAAGGTCTAAATTTATTTAACTCCTCAAGTATCCATCACTTTTCATTCTTCAAGCTCACACTTGAACGTCTTGTTTTATATTTTTGCACCTATATTGTATTTTGGTTGATTGATTTGTGCTTGGATGTGGATTACATTGCAACCCTAGCATATCATAGCAATCCTAATAAGCACAAGAGGTTGGGTTCCCCACCCTAAGTCCCTTTTATTAAATTTTTTTCTCAAGTATAATAGCATTATCTTGTTGACGTCTGTTGGGTCTGTTATGTAGGATTAGAAGGTTTGTTGCCTGATTAACTTCTCAAATTTTGCTCGTAATGAGTAAAATGTTTAATTTCTAAAAAATTGTACCTTCAAATAGTTGAAAAGTGTGGGGTGTGCATAATAATTTTGGGTATAGGCTTAGTTTTAATGGGTCGCGATTTGATTTTGTTTTCAAGGCTTGCGGGGTTTAATTTCAGGTATAGGTTGAAAATGGGCTCATTCAGATGTTTGGCAAACTGTGTTGAGCTTTCCAAAGCACTCGGCGGTTCACCTTATGTCCCCATCTCGCCCTTAATTACATGTTAAATGAAATAATTATGTAACTTCCAGCAAGAAGTCTCAAGTCGCCGAGTGCATTCGGTGCTTTTCTAAAAGGAATCTTATTCGCCCTTTATCTAGACCCTTGCTTCATTTGAGAACTACACTCGACGAATCGCCTAAGTTGATACACTTATTGTCGATTTTTTCAGCGCAGTGATCCTGTATTTGAACTTTCATATTCCTTTTCGAATACTTCCTAACTTTTTATCAAAACTTTGAAAATATGGCTAGATCGAAGGTAGTAGGGAGAAAGCTGCCACCTAGGAACATAAGAACATCAAATTTCAGGAACAGCTTAAGGAAGGCAATAAGTGAGAAGAAAGAAGGAATTTCCAGTAGAAGATCGCCCGTTGATCCTAATGTCTCATCGTGGGCTCGAGGGTTTGTTAATTTGATTTATGTCTTTAAAGTATCTCACAATGTTTAAAATATAATTGAAGCAAATATAGTGGCTGAAGCCGAGGTCGTAGCATCCAAAGCCGCTGAAACCCAAAAGCAGGATGGTGCAACGCAGAGCAGTAGTACCCAGATCCAAATTTATGCACCAGGTACGGAGGCCCCGATAGAAGGAGAGACTCCGTAGACAGGATCCCCACTTTACCTACCTCTTTGTCTTTCTCTTTATTAATTGTTGAATTTTTGTTATTTGAATTTGAGGACAAATGATTTTTATTTGTGGTAGGGTGAGGCCCACCTTGTGTTTGACTACTATTTTATTTGTGTTTTGTGAGAATATTTGGGTTGTTCTACTTTAGATTGTGTTTTATTTTCTTTTTGTGGATGCTTAAGATTATGCATGGGTCCCTTTTGGTTATAATTGAAAAATGATTTTGACACTTTCAAAAAAAATTTAAATTTTCAATAATTTTTTCCACCTCTTGTATGTACTTCAAAGTGTGGTTATTCTTAGGCGAATTGAAGTCTGGGTTATGAGCAATACCGATGACTTATATAGTCCTCACAATCGAAATAACATGAATGCACGACTACAATGAGGACAAATGAAGTTATATGGACAATATGTGAATTCTTTGTATCTCGTTGTGATTATCCAATTGTAAAATTGATTATCTTGTCATGACTATTGCACACTAGCAAAAGTGTGGAGTCTTGTTTGACTTTAGTGTTGAATGCCTTGTGTGATAATCTTACCTTGAACCATGTATGACAACACCTATAATTTTCCCCATTGGTCTAGTTGAATTAGTAAGGTTTTCTCTTGACATGATCTTAGGCAACTTTATAGAGTGTGAACCAATCTGACATATACCTATTTTTTGACCTACCTTGTGACTGTGTAAACCTCTTTTGAAGACCCTTTGAAGCTTGACCTTTCTTTCTAAGAAACTTGAAAATAACATAACCTATATTAACCCTTTACCCTGAATCATTTTAATTTTCTCTTACTTATAGGCCAAAAGCCTAAGTTGGAGGTGTATTGAAAAGAGAAGGCAAGTCAAGAAAGTGTAATTCTGTCTATCCATTGTGTAGAGATAATGGAACCCCTCCATATTAAAAAAAAAAGAAGAAGAAATGAGAAAGAGATAAGATAAAAAAAATGAAAAGAAAGAGTTGTGAAATAACTTTGAAAATTACAAAAAGAAAAAGGGGTTCCCGGCACATCATGAAAATAAAGGGATGACGTGTGAGCAATAATGAACTTGATAAAGGAAAGGAAGTATTATGAGTACCACATTTCATGAGGATCCTAGTCATTGAGCCTAATGACCATACATTTAAACTCAACCCCATTATAAGCCTTTAAAAGACCTTTTTGATCTTGAGAAAGTTGAAACAAACAAACAATGATAGGGAAATAAGGGCAAACCTATGGGTGAAAGCATGCACTGTTTTCTTCTTTTTAAGAGTGAGTGTTGTATCTCATTCCGAACCTTAAATTATTAAACATCATGTGTGTGAGAATGGAATCATCATTTCTCTAAGGGCATTTGAATACTTTGGGTAAGCTTGAACTTGCATTTGAAGCAAGTATTGCGAGCTTCAGAATGTTTGGTAATGGTGTGTCACAACTTGAATATTTGGGTGCATAATTCATCATTGCATAAGTTAATTGAGTCTTGTTGTGCACATTCATTAATAAATCTTGTGTGGAACAATTTGAAACATCCTTTTTGAACTACTGAATTTGAGATTTACTTGAGGAAAAACAAAAGTTTAAGTTGGGGTGTTGATGAGTCGACATGTGGGACTCATTTAGGGCTATAATTTTATAGAAATAGTGTCCTTAAATGCTTGTTTTGTCTCAATTAATTATGAATAACCTTAGTTTCAGGTACTTTGAGTTTGAGGCAAAGCATGGACACTACTTTGCAAAAAGGAGCAAAAAGGATGAAAAGAACGAAGAAATGAGGGCTTGAGGATCGCCGACTCCACCTGGCAAATCGTTAATAGGTCTGAAGATGGCCTTTTGTTCCACTGTGCTGAGCTTTGAAGAAAAGGAACAAATGGGCGGTGAAAAAGAGCAGTCGGCGCATCGCCAAGAAATTCTGCGAAGAAGTACAATATCGCCTAGTTATCCAGGACATGAAGATGCTTAGAATAAGGGAAAAACAAAGATGAAGTTGCAAAAGGGAGAATCACTGATTTGATTGGAGATTTTGACTAACTGCGCCGAGTGATCCGCTGCAACACTAATCTTTTGAAACTATAAATACTTGTTGAGTAATTTAGCTTTCTATTGAGAATTTCCAGAGTATTATAAAAAATTATTAGATTTTCTCTAGTTTTAATCATATTTTATTAGTTTTTGAGCTCTAAGTTTGAGAGGGTTTTTGGAGAAGAACGTCAAGACCAAAAGGATTTCACCTTTAAGGATTTGGACTTAAGTCTCTGGGATTCTTCATTTTTGGCCTGTAACAAGATTTAAATCTTCATGCACATTTTGATGCAATCTCATTTTTGTATAAATTTCTATCTGTTTTTCATGTCTAGATAAAACTTCAATTCTTGGGGTGGATTTTCGTTAATATGGGTTAAATAAGTTGTTGGGTCTTTCTTGGTGATAGTTTATTCGTAGTTTAATTGTAATTTTGTTTAGTAGTTGTGGATGAATCTAATACGGTTTTAGTTGCAAATATGATCTCATAAATGTGTTCTCTAATTGCTAGAGAGAGAGGTCAAGAAACTAAGGCTACTAAATTGATGGCCAGTGGGATTGGGTCGACAGGAGGTTTAACTCGAGAGAGTGAACCCTAGTGTCACACCACATACTCATCTTGAAAAAGTGAGTGGGTTAAGGCGGAGGTTGTGCTTCATGCACTTTATGGGTGTTTGAGAGGATCCCATTAGAAACGAGGTAATTAGTTCCTCGGGCGAGAGTTTATCTCCCTTAAAGTCTAGTCTAGTTGCAATTACTCTATGAATTTTCTATTAAAAGAAAGTACCCAATAATCTTGTTATCTTACACTCCTATCATATCCCGAAAATTCTCCCTCTCCTTGATTTAGAAATCCTTGTTAATTTAGCTGTTTTTGCCTAGTACTTGTGACAAAACCCCCATCTATGATTTACGCTTGTGCACCCTTTGATTTAATATGTTTTTATATGATAATGTTTTTAGATACACTAGTTAGAACTTAATTTTACTTTTCTATTAATTCTCACAACCACTCCATGTGTAAACGACCCCAACCCATGATTTGGTTACTATAATACGGTACGATCGTCGACACTTACGTTGAAAGTTGTGTTTTTGATGACGTCACCGATCACTAAGCAACACCCTCCATAAGTGTTGTGATGGCATAAAGGTCCTCCTTGGTAACTTCTATACCTGGCAACAACATTCGAGGACGAGTATGTCGTCCAAAAAATCCAAGGTAGCAACCTGAAGCACCCACCAATTCAAACTAGTGTACTACTCTGCCTCCTAAAAACCACCATCCAATTTGCCATTTATGTGGTTAAATCAGGCATAATTCCAATGTATATCGTTCATTCTCTCACAACCACTTGGAAGCCAAGGAAAATTATGCTTCAAGTCCTTAAATTATTTATTGTAGAGCCCCACATCACATTACCAAATACACGTAACACACTAGTATATTCAATTAAATGCATCCAATAAGAAAATTTACTTTACAACTACTTTGTGTTCCCCAACTGTTAAATGTAATTTTATATTTGTGTCTGCATTTTTCAGGACAACCTGACATCCATCGATTCTTTTTCTTCTTTTCTTATAAAGGATTTAACCACAGAGGCGGTGAAGGTACGTGACAAAAGTTGATATGGAATTTATGAATGACCCACTAGTGAAGGACAATGCAATCTGAGCTATCAAATAAATTTGATGGAATATGACCAATCTTGGCATAGACGATTAGGAAATCCACATAAAAGAATTATTAAAACACTTTTCCGTAAGTTTTCAATTTTTCCTTTTTAGAAAATTGTTATTATTGCAAATCTTTCCCTTTTAATAAAAGTCATTGGCTACTTTTTTTAAGAATACTTTACAAACCAAACCCCTTTGCAAATTCTTTTTAGCGATCTATAGGGGCGTTCACCAGTTTTGTCCATTGATAAAAAATTTTACTATGTAATTTTTGTGATCGGTTTAAAAAACATATTTGACTTTACACTATTAAATACAAAGTGAGGTTAAAATAATTTGTTCAAAATTTAAACCCCCTATTGAAGAAAATTTGCATAAAAAAGGTCCTTTGTGTGTACATTGATGGTGATGGTGAGTTTGAAGGCCACAAGACATTCCTTCATGCTAATGTCGTTTAGAACTTTGTTTCACCCTATATACATCGCACGAGTAGACATAATTTTACGTAGATTCCACCACATTATAGAACCAGCCAAACAATTTTACATAAAGGCTCCATGTCGCCAATATTTTAGTCTTTTGTTTGTTAAAAATCAACATAATTTGTTAACATATTTCCTACCCCAACTCTTGGTAATGATTCTCCAAACTAAGGATTGTGACGAAAAATTCCCAATAACCATGTTATTTGGACATTTGGCCGCCTTTGTTCCTCATGGCTTAGGCCATAAGAGACACAAATTACATCCAAGATCTACTACTGGTGTTAATTCTAATGTCCATCACAATTATCAATGTTATGATCATTAGTCAAAAAAAATCATGCAATGTTATCTTTTATGAAAATGAATTTCTCTTTTCTAATAAGTTTTCCTTCCTGAAGGAAAAACTCTTTTATATTTAAAATGGAATATTCTGCCAATATAATCACATGACTCCAATCCTTCATATGTGCCCTCTTTTACCTAATGTAGATCCAGTCCCAACCCTTGTTCGGTACCCACCTCCTAACCCATCATACAATATCAATCCATAGTTTTCCACAACCATACCATAAAACCAACCACAAACTATTCATTTCCCTATAACTCATTCTCAGAATAACATCATTATACCAAAGAAAGTATTTGATTATCTTGCCATTATATCTACTGAATCACTTCCCACCCAATAACCTAGCCCAAAAAGTGCTTACAGGAGAGAAACTATAAAAATTTGGTTTGATGCCTTAATGACGTATCTAACTAGGTGTTTTATCGTCCACTTCACAAAATATGGTTGATTGCAAACGACTTTATCGTGTAAAAACCAAAAGAAATGGAAGTGCGGATAGGTTTAAAGATTGTTGGTTGCGAAAGATTTCTCTCAACATCCATGTATAGATTATCACTATACCTTCATCCCAATGGTTAAACCTATTACTGTAAGACTGGTTTTATCACTTGCAGTTTAGTAGAATTGGCCCATACACCAGTTGTACATGAATAATGATCTTCTTCAGCGTCACCTTGACGAAGTTGTCAATATGGGCCAACCTCCTGGGTATGCTCATCCTGACTTTCCTCATTATGTTTGCAAACAGAAATACATTTATGGACTGAAGCAAGCTCCTTGCACGGTGTTTCTATTTGAAGCAGTTCCTCATCTAGATGGGATTTCAAAAATCCAACTCATATTCCTCCCTTTTTTCTTTTATTTTTAATCATAATAGGATGTTCGTTTACATTCTTATACAAGTTGATGACATTATTAAAATTGTTTCCAAATCATATGTTATTGAACAGGCTATTCAAGGTTGTGCATCTCAATTCTTTTTCAATGATATGGGCCAATAACACTAATTTTTAGGTGTTGAGATCCTCCGAACACAAGATGTAATCATAACATCTCAATCCAAGTCTGTGTCTGATCTTCTAGCTGCCCATAATTTATCTTAGTGTAAATCTGTTTACACAACTAGGAGTTCCTCTAATTTTCTGTTCCATAAAGATTGTACACCTTTTCTAGATGCCACCTTGTATCGTCAAGCCATTGGTATGATTTACTGTGTTTCATTACCAAACCTTACATAAGCTTTGCTATCAACAAGTTGTCTCAGTTTATGCATGCTCCTACTCAAACACAATGATCTTCTGTTAAACAACTTCATTGCTATCTATAGCATACCAATATTTACGGGTTACAAATGACAAGCAAAAAATTCTTCTAGGTTATTTATTTATTCTGATATGGATTGGGCAGGTGAAATTAATTATAGGATTTCTACTTCTTTAGAAATTCCTTACTTTTGGGAAAATCCCATTAGTTTTTCCTCCAAGAAGCAACGTATTGTATCTCGTTCTTCTACTAAGGTCGAGTATCATGTTGTAGCTTCAGCTCTTACCAAAGTAAATTGGGTTCAAAATGTTCTTTTAGAACTACATGTCATTCTTCAAGAACAACCAATAATCTAGGATGATAATGTTGGAGCCACTTATTTCTGTTAAAAATCATGTCACGCATAGACGGATGAAGCACATCAAAGTTGATTTTCACTTTGTTAAAGATAAAGTCCAGAGAAACCAAGTTTACGTTAAGGATATACATGTTGTGGATAATCTTGGAGATAAATTAAAAATATATTTGTCTTCTCTACTCTTTCACAAATATCAACCCATGTTTAAGGTGTTGATTTCACCTTGAACTTGAGGGATTCGTTTTGCACATCATCCATGTAATAATGCATAATCAGTTGTAGTGTATAGTTAGCTATTTACTGCCTACTAATACTAATTAACTACACTTCTTCCAATTCAGAGTGTAGGCAGTTGCTAATTAGTATAAACCTAATGATGAGTTGGGTTCGATCCAACTGGGAGTGCTATGTCAAAGAATTCAAATGAATTAAAGAAGTTTTTTCAATGCCAAATGTAAGATTACAATACTAAAACCTCAATTACAAGCTCAAATCTTCTCCAAGAGTACTCAATAATATAGAAAAATATAAAAAGCTCTCAAAACACCGTAACACACTCAGTGTGATCTCTTTTCTCCTTTCAAAAATAAATTTATATGTTTCCAAAATTATAGCATGGAATCAAATCGGTGATATCAGTCAGGGTCGCTTAACGACTCGATGATCCGCCAAAATGCATGTCTTATCTCCTTTTAGCTTAACTCATACGTCCAATTGTTCTGGAAGATTTGGCGAGTTGGTTTTCGTTGCCATTCAGTTTGGCGCATCATCGAAATGTATTTTAAATCTCCAAGTTGGCTTGATCCATGGGTTACTTTGCTGGAAAATTTGATGAGCTGGATTCTCACTCGGCGCTTCGCGAAGTGGCTTTTGTGAGATCCAACTTCTCTTTTCTTCAGCTTTTCAAACTTTTTCATTCCTTTGTGCACCGTAATGTCCTTCTGTTAGCATCCTTTTAGTCTACCAAGAGTTTACACATGGGAGATTTAATGTCCTTCTGTTAGCATCCTTTTAGTTCTTTTCAGTAGATTACTACAACTTTTTAAGTATTTATGTTTTCATTTTCTTTATAGCAGTTATTGCAGCAATAAGTTTATTCCTCCACTTTCTCATAAGTTGTAGTAGGCAGTAGGCAGTTAGTTTCCTTACAAATCTTATGTGTTATGGAGATGAGAAATATATTATTTTGGATATGTGGCCATCAAACAATTGATAATGAAAAGGTTGTCCTTTGCATTCATAAATCGGGATAAAATCATCATCTTAGCTAAATCTAATGGATTAGGCAACGCAAACTAAGTTGATATATAATCCGCAAGACCACTAAAATAAAGTTCGATCTTTTGCGATTATGTGAGTGTACCAGGCCGGGAAACTAACTGCTTGGTAATCTGCCATAGACCCAATCTTGCGCACCTTAGCCAATTTTCCTAACTTTTGACTTCTAATTGGTGGCCCAAAATGAAAGTTACAATAACGCTTGAACTCATCCCTAGACGATTCAGTCATATCTATCTCTAATTTAAAAAACCAAAATTGTGCATTCCACTCAAAATGAAAAGAAGCAAGTCCAGTTTTTTCTTCATCCCGAGTTTGTTGGTGTCGAAAGACATGGTCATATTTGTTCAGCCATCCAAAGGTCCCCCTTGTCCAATAAACCATAGAAAATCCAACTTTGTATACCTAGGAATAGTGGAACTTCCTCATGCATCGGATTTTGACCCTTCTGCCACTCCACTTTTACCTTTCCAACCCGATTTTGGCCAGTTGATTTGGAATCAACCTTCAAATTCACTAGATCCGTTGTGACTGAATCTAAGCAAGCATATATTGATTCCTATCTCGCAATATTGGTTGCACGTACCTATTAGAAATAAATTCACCGATTGTGCTAGTTGATGTTGAATTTGATCTCTCATAACACCCATCTATGATACCAAATTTTATGGTCCCCTTATATGGATCTGGTTATGAGGCGTTGTAGTGTGAAATTGAATGTTTTAAAATGAGTCTAAGTATAATTTAAACTTCACTTGAGAAGAGTTTTAAGGGGACGTATGGGTCCCAATTCATTATTTTTCATTGAGAAAAATATTGTTATTATAAGAAGAACATAACTAATTTTTAAAAGCAGGAAGTAAATACCACTTTTCCCCTAATGATGTCCTTTTAAGTATTAACCCAACTCAATGAGTTTTATAATATGATCATTAATGCATATTTTTTTGGTAGTAGTATTTAGCAACAGTTTGGGTAAGAGTTAAGATAACTCAAACTCCATAGACTACGCTGCAAGTGTACATAGGATCATACCAAAAATTGGGGGACTCGTGACCTTCCTCAAGAAGGATTATAGTGGATCCAAAAGTTGAGTCACATCCTATATTCTAGCAAGGTATATGGTGGTTTCTAGCAACTCGACAAAGATGTTGTTTCATTAGAAGGCTCATAGTAATGGTCGTTGTTTAAAGAAAATCCCAAGCCAAATAAGTATATTAATTTAGTCTTTTTCTAGGAATGCATATCTTATTGTAACGCTTTAATGATATAATTGCATGTTCATGCTCTACTTAAGTTAAGTTATGATCAATTTCTATTGCATTAAGCTTTATTGTATACAGTAAATTCTACATACCGACAACATTTTTGCTCAAGAATCATTTTATGATTCAAATACAAGTGTTCAAGGTCATAAATGTGGGCTTTGTTAAAGTCAAGCACAAGGAGATAGAAGCAAAAAATACAAGAGAATCCCTCCCTGAAACTGGAAGTCACGAGTATAGAGTTTTCTGTAGTGAAAGTACAAGTCCCAAAAGTGGACTACAAAAAAGTCGCCTCAAGGAAAAAGACAATCCAAACATAAATACGAAGGAGACATATAGATCCAAGATTTCAATATCTCAACCACATCTTTGATCTCAAAAGATGCTAAAGATGGCACGAACAATCACTATTGGTAGCTTGTATTAGAATATGCTTCACTAAAGATATGCAAAGTGTAGAATGCATACCAAAACAAAGATAATTAGTAATGATCATAGACCAACTAAGGAATACAGTTAATGATGATATGAAAAGATACAATCTAAACACAACATACATAAATGAGGGTATGACAGAAATGATACAAGCATACTCAAAGTAAATCTTTGTACATTGAAACTAAACCTTATTGGATCGTATAACTCTAGAAGTTAAACTAAAGTGCGAGTTTAAATAAAACCCAAAAGGACCCCCATAAGCTAGACATGTAGACAAAATAGAGAAGTCTACTAAGAGAAAAGTATTATGAAGAGAAAGTCGATCTCCCAGCCTAAGCAACCACAATATCGAATAATCCAATCATCTTCTAGGACAACTAGAAAGAAGTGACAATCAATCTAGGACACCCATCCAGCTAGTCCACTCCCAGCCCATCTAGCAAGAGTCATATGGGGGCATGTAAACTTTTAAGAGAATGTCATATCGCAAGGCCACCAAGCCAGGTAGTTCACCCCTAGGGGTGTATGCCTCTCATATAGCAAGACAAACATGGAGGTGTATCAACTTGAGGATCTTATACATGAATACTCAGTCACTGTGGAACAACGTCCAATCTGACAAAATTCAATAGAAGGGTCCAAAGCTAGAACAATCCTCTCCCAAATTTGTGTGAAGGCACAACACCTATGATAACTAAGAGACACAAACTAGGGGGGTAGGGTATATAAAAAGTCAATAAAGCTGCAAAATTTCCTAAACTAAAACCCATACTTTAAGCTCAAGTCTGCTACTCTAATCTATAAGCATCTAGTCCGTCGGAAACGATAAAAATAAGGTGGCAGGACCCGCAAGTACACCCTATAAATTAGGGCATTCTTGAATCATGGCACAACGTACTTGAATTCTCGAAGGTCTTGTAAAATCCCTTAGACAGCATTCGTTGCATAATATATATGAAAAATAGTGTGGAACTTTTACAACAATCGAATAGTACATATCTTTCATAGAAAATCATAAAGAAAGCTAAGTCTCAAGTCGCCATCTTAGACACACGAATATCTTGGGAAACATCCCATACTTTAACAATATAGAAATACTAAGTCTATTACAATGTTTATAACTATAAAAGCTAAACATATTGGTGTCCTTGAATAAATTGAGGACGTACCACAACTTTGTTTGAATGAATGCTAATGTCAAAGCTTCACTTTTACCCACTTCTCTCAAATGCCACCTACACCTTTAGAAGATAAAAACACATATGGAATTATCACATTATATGTACTTAGTAGGTGATATGCAATGAAATCATGATAAAAGGACATTTATAAATTACATGCTCTTTTTGAGGAAATCTTCATAACATAGTATAAGATACACCTTTAACACCAAAGATCACATATAAATAGCATTCCAAGTAATCCATATAGTAGCATTATCAATACTTCAAGACATAAGCATATAACACTCCTACTAAAAGTTACTGTAAGATTCACTTGAGTAAAACAAGAAGAGACCACCCATACACCCTCTTTAAATCTACTTAAGCAACCCCCAAAGCTACCCTAGGTAGACTAGTTTCATTCAATATACATTAACTCAAGTCATGATCATTCATTAAGTCATTTAGGATTCATGTAATCTTTTAGGAGGTTTCACATAATGGTCTTAGGAAGACATAGGGAACCTACACCCTAGCACCTTCAAAGCCTACTCGTGCCATGTCTAGATAGCATCCCATTCCACTAACTAAACATTGTAGAACTTATCCAATTATATAATGCATCCCACATGATGAGATTGGGCAATAACTGACATAGACCATACTAGCTAGGCATGGAATCTGAAGTCTTTCCTACTCCGTTGGAAGGTGTTCCACTTGCCAAGCGTAGAACTAGGACACATCCCATGTTGGCACATGGTTAAGGAATATCAAGGGTTTATTTGTACTCTAGTCTCATCTTAACTAGAGATACCCCCCAAGTATACTCACTCGGTGCTAGCCTTTGTTCTCATAGAGTAATTCAAACAAGGAGCATATGAAAAAAGTACCATATCTTAGTCACAACCAAATAATAATACACCTAACCAAAGAGGGTCCACTAGGGCTGCCATACAAATTACATATTAAAATAAGTAAATAAATTTATTGTGTGCATTTTCTTTGCACTAATATGTATAATATATAATTTGTACTCCATTTTTTATAAATAATTTCTAACTATAAATAAATTATCTCTTATAATCTTCATGTTGTTTCATTATGACAATTAACATATGACATATCTCTAACGAGTGACAATTAACTCATAATGACTTTCATATAATAGTGAGTTATACTTTTCTGATTTTGATTTCTACTTCTTACAAGTTTAAATTATGATAAAATAGTGTCATTCGTCGAGAGTAAAGAGTATATTAAATATTAGATTATGAATGCTTTACAACTTCAAAATAAGTTCAATTGATATCAATAGTTGAATTTTAAAAATAAATTACTTCATTACCTTGTTTTTATTACAATTTTGACATTATCGACAGAATATTGATTAAAAAAATACTATAAAAATAATTGTGAAAAACTTTAGTATTTTCATTTTAAATTTTGTTAAAGGGCGATAGTTACAAAAACTTAAATTTCATAAATATAAAATTAATCTAAAGTTTCTACTCACTCTATTTTGATTTATTTAATGTTTATTTGACTTAACATGAAGTGTTAAAAACAAACAAACCATATACGTTCATAAATCATCTTACTTAGAATAAAATGAATATTTTTTGAAGTCAAAATGTTATTAAATATATTGATACACCATTCTTTTAAAATTGACTACAAAAGAAAAATATGCCACATAAATTTTCATAGTGTTAAAGTTAATTATATTATATCCCTACTCTTTTTTATATTCCAAAAAATTCATAGATTCATGAGCAGAAATGCAGAAACATCGGTCACGATACTACTCAAAAAACTTGCAGACACATATCTCGTGTATGAATCCGAGAGGGAATATAGGTGTAGCTGAAAGGAGAGAGATGTTTCCAAGAGAGGATAGAGATGTATTAAAGAGGGGATAAAGATGAATTCGAGAGAAGATAGAGATGTATCCGAGAGGAGATAGTGACGTATACAGAGGATAGGAATATAGCTGAGAGAGAATTTTTGTATTTTTTTTAGATTATAGGAAACTTTAGAAACTATAATAAAATAAGATGTGAATTTTTGGTAAATTTTTTAAATTAAAATTAAAAAAATAATTGACTACATTGGGCCCGTGAACAGGCCTTCAATTATCTAGTTTTTATTATATAGAAGAGTGAAGTAGTAGGACGACCAAGGGTCAAAATGTAATTTTATTCTAACAAAAAATTATTAAGAAAGATAGTAACTAATTCTAAAAACATCTTTCTATATATGAAGCAAATAATGATCAAGGGTAAAAAGTAAGTTCACGCTAACAAAAAGCTACCAAGAATAATAACAAAAAAACTAAATATTTCTAGAAACATCTTTCGTTATTGTTATCACTATTAACTTATTTTGTTATTACTTCACTTTTTTTTTCTTTTTCTTTTCTTTTGTGAATTATCGTGATATATATTTATTACTCTATTTTACTTGCTTTGATTTAGTTCATAATATTTTTTATGTTCTTTATACTTGTCACGACCCAAAAATGGATGTGATGGCACTCGTCTTATCCCACCAAGACAAGTCAGCCTAAAACCCAAAATCTAACAAAGTGTGGAAGTAAATGACAATCCAACAACAATTTCTATTATGAAACCAAGTCATATTAATTCAATCCCCAAAATCAGGTTGTCACGTGCACAAGTCTCTAATGTAAACATTAGAATTGAAAAAAAATAGAAGTCTAAAATGAAGTTATGTTTCAAGTAAAAACAAAGTCATAAACTGGAGTAGGAAAGTTCGCTGAGATGACAAGCAGCTACCTCACAACCCTCCACAAGATGCCTCGGAAACGAAAAGAATGACAGGTATCACGAAGATCCGTGCTCTTAACCTACAAAAATTTGTAGAAGCAAGGGGTGAGTACCAAACCACGCGGTACCCAACAAGCAAACCTCTAAACACAAGTTATGTGAACAAAATACGGGCACTCCTTACACCCTATCTAAACCTCCACGCTAGAGTCTAACAGTTTACAATTTACCAAACACACAACTCAATAACCACACTCTATCAATTTACACATTCTCAATAACAACTCAATATTCAACAGTCACAAGCTTCACAGAGAAACACTCACATGATCAGCAAAACACGTGTTCAAGTTCATCAATAATAAAATGTGCAATGCCATGAGATGCAATGTCAAGTATAGTGATGCATGTCTTCCCTAACGATACACACCCGCTGTCTCTCAGTCCGGGACCCATGGGGGACATATCTGTCCATGCATCTGTCGCTGCGCACGACACGACCCTCGATAATTGTAACCTTCGCGGTGCGCGATACGTCCCTCGAAATATGATATCCATCGCGGCGCGCGATACGACCCTCGAAATGGTACATCCTCTTACCACAACCATGTCTTAGATACAATGCAAATTACATGCTCAAATGAAAATTAGGAGATAACCATTTTGATACCAAAGCGCAATTTGCAACAAGGAATACAACACCAACAAATAAGCAACAAGTCTCCAAATCATTCTCAACATCACACAAGGAAATACACGAATTTCATACGCTTAACAAGGGTTAGAAATCCACTTGCCTTAGCCAATCGAATAATTACTCTTGCACTTGAGCCTTCCCTTTCCGTTGAACTTCCAAACCAATGAAATCTATTCAAGTATATATTCACAATAAGATTTCAAAACTAACAACACTCACACTTTTATGTGTTTAACCTTGACCTAAAAATTCACCCCAAATTTATAATCAAGTTTGTAATTCTTGATGTCGATTAACATTTCAAATATCATATTTTCCAAGTTTCAAGGCTAAGTTTAAATCTCATATTTTTCCCAATATCATAATTCGAATGATTTTCATATGATATGATAGATGTAATATTTAATTACCTACTTCAATATGCCAAAACTTAACTCATAATGTAATAATAATAATAATAAGAAATTAGATCAAATTGCCAATCATTCACAGAAAAACACAACGTCCGAACCCTACCATTCATACGCATAATATATGTAACGACCTATTTAGTTGATTCGAGCAGTAAGATTATTTTGATAAAAACTGATGGGGTCGACGGACCACGGGACGGACCGTCATGGTCACGACAGCCCGTGATGGATTTCGTCGTCCCATACTTGTAAATTTCCTTCTGCTACTTTTCTCATTACCCTCGACGACAAGTAGGACGAACCGTCATAGGCACGACGGACCGTCGAGGGGCTTCGTTCCAAAACACTTAAACTCTTAAAATCTGGGTACTGAGATCGACTCTCTGAACTTCACGACGGGACTGCAGGACGGACCGTCGTAGGTACGACGGACCGTCACAAACCCTTTACTGAATTTAACTCTTTGAACTTTGTGACGGACCTCCAGGACGGACCGTCATAGACACGATGGACCGTCACAGGTTGCGTAACCTAACTGGGTCGGATTTCTG
>NC_028645.1:52431083-52435182 GCF_001406875.1 Solanum pennellii | reverse complement strand
CTTCTGTATTATTTGATCCTGGATCCACATTTTCATATGTATCTTCCTTATTTGCTACTGGTCTAGATCTACATTGCGAATTGCTTGACATGACTATTAGTGTCTCTACTCCTGTGGGTGAGTCTGTAATAGTTGAGAAGGTGTATTGGTCTTGCCTTGTGACTTTTGTAGGGAGCAATACCTATGTAGACTTGATTATCCTAGAAATGATTGATTTTGATGTAATTCTGGGTATGACTTGGCTTTCCCCAAATTTTGCAATCTTAGATTGTAATGCTAAAACTGTGACATTGGCCAAGCCTGGGACAGATCCGCTAGTGTGGGAGGGTGACTACATTTCCACCCCAGTCCGTATTATCTCTTTTCTTCGCGCTAAGAGGATGGTTAGTAAAGGTTGTTTAGCCTTCTTGGCACATCTCAGGGATGATACTTCCAAAGTACCTTCGATTGAGTCTGTTTCGATAGTCTGTGAGTTTCTGGATGTGTTTCCTGCAGACCTTCCTGGTATGCCACCGGATAGGGATATTGATTTTTGTATTGATCTGGAGCCGGGTACTCGCCCCATTTCCATCCCCCCTTATAGAATGGCTCCAGCTGAGTTAAGGGAGTTAAAGGCCCAAATTCAGGAGTTGTTAGGTAAAGGTTTTATTAGACCAAGTGCATCCCCTTGGGGCGCTCCTGTATTATTTGTGAAAAAGAAGGATGGAAGCCTTCGGATGTGCATAGACTACAGGTAGCTGAATAAGGTAACTATTAAGAACAAGTATCCTATTCCTCGAATTGATGATCTGTTCGATCAGTTACAAGGTGCTTGTGTCTTCTTTAAGATTGATCTGAGATCCGGTTTATCATCAATTGAAAATACGGGCGGCAGATGTGCCAAAGACTGCTTTTCAAACCAGGTATGGGCATTACGAATTCTTAGTAATGTCTTTTGGGCTTACGAATGCTCCTGCTGCTTTCATGAGTCTGATGAACGGGATTTTTAAGCCATATCTGGATCTCTTTGTTATTGTGTTCATTTATGATATACTGATATACTCAAAGAGCATGAAAGAACATGAGGAACATTTGAGAATTGTATTGGAGTTGTTGTGGGAGAAAAGGCTTTATGCCAAATTCTCCAAGTGTGCGTTTTGGCTAGATTCAATGTCCTTCTTGGGGCACGTGGTTTCTAAGGATGGAGTGATGGTGGATCCTTCTAAGGTTGAAGCAGTGAAGAGTTGGGTAAGACCTACTAATGTTACAGAGGTAAGAATCTTTGTTGTTTTAGCTAGCTACTACCGTCGATTTGTCAAGGGATTTTCTTTTATTGCTTCGCAGCTAACAAATTTGACTAAGCAGAATGTTCCCTTTGTATGGTCGGACGAATGTGAAGAAATTTTTCAGAAACTCAAGACCTTGCTGACTACTGCACCAATTCTTACCTTACCAGTGAAAGGTAAGAATTTCATTGTCTATTGTGATGCATCTTATTCTGGCTTGGGTGCAGTGCTAATGGAGGAGAGAAATGTAATTGCTTATGCTTCGAGGCAATTAAAAGTGCATGAACGTAACTACCTGACCCATGATTTGGAGTTGGCTGCAGTAGTATTTGCATTAAAGCAATGGAGACATTATCTGTATGGGGTCAAGTGTGAAGTTTTTACAGATCATCGTAGTTTACAGTATGTCTTTACTCAGAAAGATTTGAATTTGAGGCAGAGGAGGTGGATGGAACTATTGAAGGACTATGATATTACTATATTGTATAACCCAGGAAAAGCTAATGTGGTGGCAGATGCCTTAAGTAGAAAAGCAGGGAGCATGGGAAGTTTAGCCCACTTACAGGTTTCTAGACGTCCATTGGCTAGAGAGGTTCAGACCTTGGCTAATGACCTTATGAGGCTGGAAGTACTAGAGAAAGGAGGACTTTTGGCATGTGTGGAGGCAAGATCCTCTTTTCGTGACAAGCTTAAGGAGAAGCAGTTTGCTGATGAGAAGCTGAGCCGAATTCGAGATATGGTATTGCGAGGAGAGGCTAAAGAGGCAATAATTGATGAGGAAGGTGTTTTGAGGATCAAGGGAAGGGTATGTGTGCCCCGTGTGGATGATTTGATTCACACTATTCTTACAGATTCTCATAGTTCAAGGTACTCTATACATCCTGATGCAACCAAAATGTATCGCGACTTAAAGCAACATTTTTGGTAGAGTAGAATGAAGCGCGACATTGTTGATTTTGTTGCCCAATGCCCAAATTGTCAACAGGTGAAGAATGAACACCAGAGGCCTGGAGGAACACTTCAGAGAATGCCCATTCCTGAATAGAAGTGGGAAATAATTGCAATGGATTTCGTGGTTGGTCTTCCAAAGACATTGGTTAAGTTTGATTCTATTTGGGTAATTGTTGCCAGGTTAACTAAGTCTGCTCCCTTCATTCCGGTCAAGATGCCTTACAATGCAGAGAAGTTAGCCAAACTCTATATCTCGGAAATTGTTCGATTGCATGGAGTTCCACTCTCCATCATATCAGATAGAGGTACGCAGTTTACTTCATAGTTTTGGAGAACATTACATGCTGAATTAGGTACTAGGCTGGATCTTAGTACTACATTTCACCATGTAGGTCTCCCATTGGCTGGTTTGATGCATTTGAGGTAAGACCTTGGGGTACCGATCTCTTGGGGGAATCGTTAGATAAGGTAAGATTCATTCAGGATAAGTTTCTAGCAGCTCAGAGCAGACAGAAGGAATATGCAGATCGAAAGGTTAGGGACTTGAATTTTATGGAGGGTGAACAAGTCTTGTTGAAGGTTTCACCCATGAAAGGGGTGATGCGGTTTGGTAAGCGAGGTAAACTTAGTCCAAGGTATATTGGGCCATTTGAAGTTTTGAAGCGCGTGGGAGAGGTGGCTTATGAATTGGCGTTGCCTCAAGGACTCTCAGGAGTGCACCCGGTATTTCATGTGTCTATGCTGAAAAAGTACCATGGGGATGGAAACTACATTATTGACTGGGATTCAGTTCTTCTTGATGAGAATTTGTCTTATGAGGAGGAGCCGGTTGCTATTCTAGCTAGAGAAGTCCGCAAGTTGAGATCAAAAGAGATTGCATCTATCAAGGTTCAGTGGAAGAATCGGCCAGTCGAAGAGTCTACTTGGGAGAATGAGGCGGATATGCAAGAAAGATATCCCCACCTTTTTACAGATTCAGGTACTCTTTCTCGCCCTTGCTTTTCTTCCTGTGATAGTTCGGGGACGAACGATGGGTAAATTGGTATCTATTGTAACGACCGATTTAGTCGATTCGAACAGTAAGATTATTTTGATAAAAACTGACGGGGTCGACGGATCACGCGACGGACCGTCATGGTTACGACGGCCCGTGATGGATTCCGTCGTCCCATACTTGTAAATTTCCTTCTGCTACTTTTCTCATTACCCTCGACGACAAGTAGGACGAACAGTCATAGGCACGACGGACCGTCGAGGGGCTTCGTTCCAAAACACTTAAACTATGAAAATCTGCGTACTGAGTTCGACTCTCTGAACATCACGACGGAACTGCAGGACGGACCGTCGTAGGTACGACGGACCGTCACAAACCCTTTACTGAATTTAACTCTCTGAAATTTGTGACGGACCTGCAGGACGGACCGTCATAGACACGACGGACCATCACAGGTTGCATAACCTAACTGGGTCGGATTTCTGCTAAAAGTTTTAAAGGGGTGTTTTGGACTATTCATGACAAACTTTATGAAATTAGTGGGGTAAGTTTAATAATTTATTTACTTGGAGGGTTAAAGGAGATAACCTTGGAATAAATAATGGGTTACTTTTATCATAATGAATTATATGATAATTAGGGTAAAAGAAAAGAATCTAGAGAAGAAAAAGAAAAAGACAGAGAGGGAGAACGAGCGAGAGAGAGGAAGAACGAAGAGGAAGCAAAAGGCATTGGGGAGATAGCTTGCTTGATAACTATTCTTCGGTGAAGGTAGGTTATGGTTTATGCTATGTGATAGTAAACTCTTAATATCGATTGATATGTATTGGGTGGTAATGTAAAGTCTTCTATATACTTGATTGTGTGTTTGTATGTTGTGATCGTATAA
>NC_028645.1:52394210-52429830 GCF_001406875.1 Solanum pennellii | reverse complement strand
TTTACATTATTATTCCATATATATTGCTTTCTATTTTGAGTTGGCCGATGATACCTACTCAGTACTTGTTCCTTGTACTGACCCCTACTTTTATGTTCTTCTTGTTGTTTTGTGGAGTGCAGCAAGTGCACCAGTGACTTCGACTCGTCCGCAACTCTAGCCAGTCTTCAGCACGTCAGATTTCAGGGTGAGCTATTGTTCCTAGCTAGGACTGGATTCTCTCATTCACGTCTTGATGTCCTTGAAGCTCGGACATGGACTATCGTTTTACTTATTTTAGTTCTGAATTACTCTTAGACTTAGAAATTTGAGGATAGATGTTCTTGATGTGATGACTTCCAGATTTTGTGGATGATAAGGATTATATATTAGAAATTATTTAATTGATTTCGTTAATGAGTTTGGATCTTCCGCATTTTATTTACTATTCAAGATTTATATACTGGTAAACGTTGGGGTTTAGATTGTTTGTTCGCTCACCTAGTAAGATAAGTGTGGGTGTCACTCGCGGCTCGTTTTGGGTCGTGACAATATACCCCTCCAAATTTTAATTTGTATCCACATCTATGGCAATCATTACAGTTTGAGTATTTTATAATTAATTTTGTTTTCAAAATTGGTCCAAAAACTTCCCAGGAACCCACGTAGAAAATTTTTAAGGCCAAACAATTCTTTTAGTATTATTATTTTTTTTTGCCATTTATGGCATGTATTTTGTCTCTTTCTCCTTCCCCACAATACATATACTATATAATATTAACAATAAACAACAATCCAACCAAAATGATGCTTACAGTGAAAGAAACGTTTAATTACTTACCGATTTCGCTTGATTTCGGTGAGTTCTTCCTATCTTTTTTTCAATAGTTGCACATCCTCTTTTCTTAATTTTTTTTTCAGTTGTGATTTATACATTAAACCCCAACTCACTTTAACCCAGTAAGCATTAACTAAAGTTAGTTATTTAATAATTAACCATCAATTAATTCACTCTAGTTAAATGAGTATTTCAAATTTCCAAAAATGACCTTCCGGGTCATTACATTATCCACCACTAATAATCATGTTCGTCCTCGAACATAAAGTAAAAGAAAGTACCTGAAGCTTCAAAAATTTGAGGATATCTTGCACGCATGTCAGACTCAGTCTCCCAAGTTGCCTCTCCCACTGATGGGTGCTTCCATTGCACCTTCACTGAAGCAATCTCTTGGTCCTAAGCTTTCGAATTTGCCTATCCAAAATAGCTATAGGCTCCTCCTCAAATGTCAAGTCTGGACCCAACTCCATAGAGTAAAGTGAAAGCACATGAGATTCATCCGTAATATACTTCCGAAGCATAGAGACATGGAAAACAGGATGAACTGCCGACAAACTAGGTGGCAAGGCCAACTTATAGGCCACCTCTCCCACTCGGCTCAAAATCTCAAAAAGTCCAATGAACCTAGGGCTAAGCTTGCCCTTCTTTACAAACCTCATCACACCCTTCATGGGTGATACTCGGAGCCAAACATGATCACCCTCCATAAACACCAAGGCTCTAACTCTCCGGTCTGCATAACTCTTCTGTCGACTCTGAGCTTTCAATAATCTATACTGAATCATACGGACTTGCTCCATAGAATATCTAAGCAAGTATCTATCCAAAGAGTCCATCTCCGCTGAATCAAACCAACCAATCGGAGACCTACACCGTCTTCCATACAACGCCTCAAATGGGGCCATCTGGATACTAGAGTGATAATTGTTATTATAGGCAAACTCCGCTAATGGTAAATGTTGATCCCATCTAGCACCAAAATCGATCACACACGCTCGAAGCATATCTTCCAGTACCTGAATGGTCCGCTCAGATTGACAATCTGTCTGAGGTTGAAATGCCTTACTCATATCTAACTGAGTACCCAGACCATGTTGTAATGCTTTCCTGAAATGAGAAGTAAATAGTGAACCCTGATCCGATATGATAGAAATTGGAACTCCATGTAGTCGCACAATCTGACTGATATATAGCTCGGCTAACTTCTCTGCCGTATACTTCACCCGAACCGGAATAAAGTGGGCAGACTTGGTCAGCCTATCAACAATAACCCAAATGGAGTCATAAACACTCGGTGTGGTAGGCAAACCCACAACAAAGTCCATAGTAATCCGCTCCCACTTCCAAGTAGGAATAGGCATCCTCTGAGATACACCCCCGGGCCGCTGGTGCTCACACTTGACCTGCTGGCAAGTCAAACACCTCGAAACAAAGTCTGTAATATCTCTCTTCATTCCACACCACCAGTAATGCTGAGTCAGATCATGATACATCTTCGCCTCTCCCGGATGGATGGAATACCGAGAACAATGGGCCTCCTCAAGGATCAATCTAATCAAATCACTTGTCTTGGGCACACAAATCCTGCCTCCGATCCTCAAGACACCATCAGAATCAAGGACAGCCTCCTTAGCTTCCCCTCTCAATATTTTGTCTCGAATGAGACATAACTTTTCATTATTAAACTGGTGTGCACGGATCTGCTCGACTAAAGAAGATCAAGCCTCAATAAAAGCAATAATCCCATCACTCTCCTCTGAGATCTGCAATCGGACAAGACTGTTAGCTAACAATTGAACATCTCTAGCCAATGGTCTCTCCTCAATACTAAGAGATGCAAGACTCCCCATGATATGAGTCTTCCTACTCAAAGCATCGGCCACAACATTGGCCTTCCCCGGATGGTACAGAATGGTCACAACATAGTCCTTCAGCAACTCAAGCCATCTCCGCTGCCTCAAGTTCAAATCTCTCTAACTAAAGATATACTGGAGACTCCGATGATCAGTGAAGATCTCACAATGCACTCCATACAAATAATGACGCCATAACTTAAGTACAAATACCACAGCCGCCAACTCCAAATAATTAGTAGGGTAGTTCTTCTCATGGGACTTCAATTGCCTAGAAGCATAAGCAATCACTTTCCCCTTCTGCATCAACACACCACCCAATCCAACTCCTGAAGCATCATAATACACTGTAAAGTCTACACCCTGCTCAGGTAGAGTCAACACAAGAGCTGAAGTCAATAAAGTCTTGAGTTTTTGAAAGCTCTGCTCACACTCATCAGACCACTGAAAACGCACATCCTGTCGAGTCAATCTAGTTAATGGAGCTGCAATAGTAGAGAAACTCTGAACAAATCATCGATAATAGCCTGCCAATCCCACAAAACATCGAATCACAGTAGGTGAAGTAGGTCGTGTTCAGCTTCTAACTGCCTCAATTTTGGCCGGATCTACTCTAATACCCTCCTTGGACACCACATGTCCCAAGAATGTCACAGAAGTAAGCCAGAACTCACACTTTGAGAACTTGGCATACAAGTTCTCTTCTCTCAACCTCTGAAGTACAATCCTCAGGTGTCGGACATGGTCCTCCTCAGTCTTGGAGTAAACGAAGATGTCATCGATGAAAACTATCACAAAAGAATCAAGGTATGGTCGAAACACCCCATTCATCAACTCCATGAATGATGCAGGGGCATTAGTTAATCCGAAAGACATCACTAGAAATTCATAATGCCCATACCGGGTTCGAAAAGCTGTCTTAGGGATATCTGATGCCCTAATCTTCAACTGATGATACCCAGACCTCAAATCAATCTTAGAGAACAATGATGCTCCCTGTAATTGATCAAATAAGTCATCAATATGCGGAAGAGGATATTTATTCTTCACTGTTGCTTTGTTCAACTGTCTGTAATCAATACACATCCTCATAGTCCCATCCTTTTTCTTGACAAAAAATACAGGGGCACCCCAAGGTGATACACTAGGGCGAATAAAACCCTTACTCAATAAATCCTGCAACTGATCCTTCAATTGTTTCAACTCTGCTGGGGCCATACGATATGGAGGTATAGAAATTGGCTTAGTGCCCGGCTCCAAATCAATAGCAAAATCTATATCCCTATCGGGAGGAACACCTGGAAGATCAGAAGGAAATACATCGAGAAACTCATGAACCATGTGAACAGAGTCCATGGGAGGTGATTCAACACTAGTATCCCGAATAAACTCTAAGTAAGACAAACACCCCCTCTCCACCATTCTCTGAGCACGAATAAAAGAGATAACCTTGCTAGGATAAGAGCTACTAACACTCTTACACTCAACCCTCGAAACACCAGGCATTGCTAAAGTCACAGTCTTAGCATTACAATCAAGGACAGCGTGATAAGGAGAAAGCCAATCCATACCCAAGATAACATCAAAGTCTACCATCCCCAGACTGATTAAGTCTACCCAAGTGTCATACCCAGCCAAAGGAACAAGACAGGATCGATACACTTGATCCACCACTAAGGGCTTGCCCACGGGTGTAGAAACACGAATAGGTACAGTCATGCTATCACATATCATATCAAATTTAGCAGCAAAATACGTAGACACATAAGAGAATGTAGAACCTGGATCAAACAACACAGACGCAGGTCGATGGCATACTGGGATGATACCTGTAATAACAGCATCAGAGGTCTCTGCCTCAGGTCTCCCCGGGAAAGCATAGCAGTGGCCTCCTCGTCCACTTCCAGCCTGGGTGGTACCTCTACCCCCACTCTGCTGAGCTGCAACACCACTACTAGAAACTCTATCACCTCTACCTGACTGAACTCTGCCACGACCTCTACCCTGTGGTGCCGGTGGTCTAGTCTGGAATGAAGAATTAAGTCGATGCCCACCACGACCTCTTTGAGAAGTACACTGCCGCATTAGATGATCGGGATCTCCACAAGTAAAACAAAATCTCTGACCTAGGAACTGCTGTGTGGACCTTGAAAACCCACTATAATTGCCTCGCCCTGTAGGTCGTTGTTGTGAACCATACGAGCCCTGCCCCGGGCTATAAGAACCCCTAGATGTCTGGCCACCCTCAAATGTAGGCATAGATGCATGAATAGGTCCCCGGTGCTGAAACGAACCACTTACTCTCTGTGATCCCCTACCTCCAGATGAGGCACCATGAAACTGACCTGATATACGGGCCCTTTTAGGGTCCCCAAACTCCTCTCTCTCCATCAATTCCTCCTCTTTGGCGGCGCTCACAATGGACTGGAAAGAAGCCCCCTCTCTAGATGCCCGAAACACAGCTGACCTGATAGAGAAAGTCAATCCCCTCACAAATCTGCGGATCCTCTCTGTCTCATTTGGAATAATGGACAACCCATGCCTAGACAACTGGAAAAAACGCGCCTCATACTCTGTAACCGATAAACCATCCTGTCTCAGACTCTCAAACCTCAAGCGACTCTCCTTTCTCACGCTCCACGGGATAAAATGATCTTGGAATGCACTAGCAAACTGCTCCCAAGTCACTGGAGGAGATCCAACTGGCAAAACCCCCAAATAAGTCCTCCACCAGTCTCTCGCTGGTCCACGAAGCTGGAGTGTAGCATATCGAACCCCATGTGACTCAGCTAATCCAACCACCTCTAGTAACTCTCGGCAGGTAGTTAGAAACTCATGAGCGTCCTCGCTCTTCCCACCCTTAAACTGAGGTGGGTCCATCTTTCAAAATCTCTCATACCTACGATGCTCATCTTCTGTCAGAACAACCATCGATGCAAACTGCTGGTGCAACATCATTTGAACCGCGGGATCTACTGGTAGTTGCCCCACCGCATCCTGAACAACTGGAGCTTGTTGCTGCTCTTGGGTCTGAGGCCCCCTCTCTAGTACGAGAGTCATGTGGTGGGGTAGTCGCACCACCACCCTGAGAAAAGCCCTCTAGCACACTTAACACCCTCAATAGTGTATCCTGAAGCAAGGGTGTGACTACAGGATCTAGAGGAACCTGGTCCTCTCTGTCATCAATCTGAGGTTCTGTAGAGACCTCTTTAGCACGACCTCTCACTGGTGCTACTCCACGTCCACGACCTCTGGCTATTATCGTACTACTAGCACGACCTCTAGCTCGAGATCTACCCCTACCTCTAGCTGGGGCCTCAACAACTGCCTCGGGAAGTGCCTCCCCTCTACCACCAGTAACATTAGTTCTAGTCCTCGTCATCTGTCAAAAGAGTATACAACAACTCAGTACTAAATGAGGTGACTATGCACGATGAGAAAGAATGAATAAAAGGAATTTTCTTAGTAATCCTTATATCCTCTTAGAGATAAGTATAGACGTCTCCGTACTGATCCTTGAGACTCTATGTAGACTTGGCTTGTATACACGTGAGACCTATGAACCTGGGGCTCTGATACCATTTTGTCACGACCCAAAAATCGGTGTGATGGCACTCGTCTTATCCCACAAAGACAAGTCAGCCTAAAACCCAATATCTAACAAAGTGCGGAAGTAAATGACAATCCAACAACAATTTCTATTATGAAACCAAGTCATATTAATTCAATCCCCAAAATCAGCTTGTCACATGCACAAGCCTGTAATGTAAACATTAGAATTGAAAAAAAGTAGAAGTCTAATATGAAGTTGTCTTTCAAGTAAAAACAAAGTCATAAACTGCAGTAGGAAAGTTTGCTGAGATAACAAGCAGCTACCTCACAACCCTCCACAAGATTCCTCGGAAACGAAAAGAATGACAGGTATCACGAAGATCCGTGCTCTTAACCTACAAAAAATTGTAGAAGCAAGGGGTGAGTACCAAACCACGCGGTACCCAACAAGCAAACCTCTAAACACAAGTTAAGTGAACAAAATACGGGCACTCCTTATACCCTATCTAAACCTCCACGCTACAGTCTAACAGTTTACAGTTTACCAAACACACAACTCAATAACCACACTCTATCAGTTTACACATTCTCAATAACAACTCAATATTCAACAGTCACAAGCTTCACAGAGAAACACTCACAAGATCAGCAAAACACGTGTTCAAGTTCATCAATAATAAAATGTGCAATGCCATGAGATGCAATGTCAAGTATAGTGATGCATGTCTTCCCTAACTATACACAACCGCTGTCTCTCAGTCCGGGACCCATGGGGGACAAATCTGTCCATGCATCTGTCGTGGCGCACGACACGACCCTCGATAATAGTAACCTTCACAGCGCGCGATACAATCCTCGAAATATGATATCCATCGCGGCGCGCGATACGACCCTCGAAATGGTACATCCTCTTACCACAACCATGTCTCAGATACAATGCAAATGACATGCTCAAATGAAAATGAGGAGATAACCATTTTGATACCAAAGTGCAATTTACAACAAGGAATACAACACCAACAAATAAGCAACAAGTCTCCAAATCATTCTAAACATCACACAAGGAAATACACGAATTTCATACGCTTAACAAGGGTTTAGAAATCCACTTGCCTTAGCCAATCGAATAAGTACTCTTGCACTTGAGCCTTCCCTTTCCGTTGAGCTTCCAAACCAATGGAATCGATTCAAGTATATATTCACAATAAGGTTTCAAAACTAACAACACTCACACTTTTATGTGTTTAACCTTGACCTAAAAATTCACCCCAAATTTATAATCAAGTTTGTAATTCTTGATGTCAATTAACATTTCAACTCTCATATTTTCCAAGTTTCAAGGCTAAGTTTAAATCTCATATTTTTCCCAATTTCATAATTCGAATGATATTCATATGATATGATAAATGTAATATTTAATTACCTACTTCAATATGCCAAAACATAACTCATAATGTAATAATAATAATAAGAAATTAAATCAAATTGCCAATCGTTCACAGAAAAACACAACGTCGGAACCCTACCATTCATACGTAGAATATACCCCTCCAAATTTCAATTTGTATCCACATGTATAGCAATCATTACACTTTGAGTATTTTATAATTAATTTTGTTTTCAAAATTGGTCCAAAAACTTCCCAGGAACCCACGTAGAAAATTTTTAAGGCCAAACAATTTTTTTAGTTTTTTTTTTTTGCCATTTATGGCATGTATTTTGTCTCTTTCTCCTTCCCCACAATACATATACTATATAATATTAACAATAAACAACAATCCAACCAAAACGATGCTTACAGTGAAAGAAACATTTGATTACTTACC
Organism: Solanum pennellii; assembly: GCF_001406875.1. Lineage (NCBI taxonomy): Eukaryota > Viridiplantae > Streptophyta > Magnoliopsida > Solanales > Solanaceae > Solanum > Solanum pennellii. Next base: position 52,421,782 of record NC_028645.1, on the reverse strand, counting down.
GATTTCGCTTGATTTCGGTGAGTTCTTCCTCTTTTTTTTTTTCAATAGCCGCACATCCTCTTTTCTTAATTTTTATTTCAGTTGTGATTTATACATTAAATCCCAAATAATTTAACTCACTTTAACCCACTAAGCATAAACTAAAGTTAGTTATTTAATAATTAACCATCAATTAATTCACTCTAGTTAAATGAGTATTTCAAATTTCCAAAAATGACCTTCCGGGTCATTACAATACTTATCAAAAATGTCTACTTTAAATATATAAATTTATTATGAATTAACTATTTTCACCTTTATTTTGACTCTAATTAATATATTTGAAAAGAAATAAGTGTGACAAAATTAATAATATATATTAGATTGAAATTAAAGAAAAGGATATTAAAGAAACTTTACAAATAAAAATGAATAGGATGATATATTTGTATTTAAGACGATCAAGAATAATGATATAATTTCATTTTAACAAAAATATATTAAGAGAGATAGAAAGAAAAACCAATAATTCTAGAAATACTTTTATATATAAAGTGAATGATGATTGAAGGTAGAAATGTAACTTCACGCTAACAAAAATCTAAAAGAATGATAACAAGAAAACTAAATAGTTCTGGAAATATTATTTTGTTATTACTTCACCTTTTTTATGAGTTATTGTGTATCTATTCATTATTCTATTTTACTATTACTTCAATCTAATTCTTAATATTTTTCTATACACAATACTTACTAAAAATATCTACTTTAATATAAAAATTCATTATTTTAAAAAATAATTAATTATTGTCAATTTTATTTTGGCTCTAACTAATATACATGAAAAGAAATAAGTGTTATCATAAATTAATAATATATATTAAAATGAAATTAAAAAATAAGTAAAATTAAGTCTCAATCTTTTAAAATTATATTTTAAAAGTAGGTCATTATTTTATTTGTTAAACACTTACCAAACAAATTTTAAATGTATTCAGAATTGATCTATAGATGGATCAATAGACTCTATCTTCATATAATTTATGAATATTGTTAATATGTTGAGACTCAAAATTTTAATATACTCTCTTGATGATTTTCAAATAAAACAGAAAAAGAAAATCATTAAATTAATTATTTAATTTGAATATATTGTTTGACATGAAGTTAAAAATAATCACTGGAGCATGTAATATTTTATTATTATTTCCTATCGTGTTTATTTGAAAAAGTCATGATAATTTTTCTATTTGAAATTAAAAAAGATGTTAAAAGTAACTTTACAAATAAAAATGAATAGGATGATATATTTGTATTAAAGACGATTAACTATAAAAATGTAATTTCATCTTCAAGAATAAATAATTCTAGAAACATCTTTCTATATATGAAGTGAATGATGATCAAAGGTAAAAATGTAATTTCATGCAAGCAAAAATCTATCACGAATGATAACAAGAAAATTAAATAGTTTTAGAAACATCTTTATATACTTACTATATGAAAGTAAATAAATAATAATTACACTTAGCTCTTAATAATTATATATCAAGTATAATATTAGGTGGAATCAATCAAAATTAAATTAAAATTTATATTTATTAAAATTTTGCGTGTTGAAATATTTATTAATTTTGTGATCTTAAATATGCTATATAAAAAAATTAAAATTCAGAAGTTATTTTCTTTTTCAAATAAAAAAAAGTTCATATAAATAGAAAAGGAGGGGTTCATATAACTGATATCTAGTATTATATAGAGCCAAGTTAAGGATGACCAAGGACAAATTTGTCAAATCATAAATATTCTAGAATGTTTCTTTCTATGTTATGATATCAAGAAAATTGTAATAAATTTGTAATGACAAAACAACCAAATATATTTTTCTAAACACCATGTGCAACCTAATGATGTGACATTTAATATGGATCCACATTTTCAATCATACTTTTTTCTTAATATAAACTAATTTTAAGTAGTCTATTTTAATGAGATATTATCTATTTATTTTTTTATATGGTGTAAATTTTTCACCAAATCAAAAATATCTCTTAAATAAATGTAGGATAAATTTTTATTTTTACAACATACTAATGATTTTTATAGGTCTAAAGGTAATTCTAAATTAATGATTTGTTAAGACCTTGAAAATTGATTTATGTGATGTTTGTCTAGAAAAATTATATAAATATATTACAATTAATATGGTTAATGACTTGATAACTTATTTTAAGTAATATTCCTCTATATTATTTTATATTTTTTTATTATGTAGAAGAGTGAAGTGGTAGGACAACAAGGGTAATAATGTAATTTCATTCTAAGAAAAATTTATTAAGAAAAATAGTAAATAATCTAGAAAGATCTTTCTATATATGAAGTGAATAATGATCAGGGGTAAAAATGTAATTTCACGCTACAAAAAATGATAGCAAGAAAATTAAATATTTCTAGAAACATCTTTAGTTATTTTTATTACTATTAACTTATTTTGTTATTACTTCACTTTTTTTATGAGTCATTGTAATATCTATTCATTAATCTATTTTACTATTACTTTTATTTAACTCTTAATATTTTTTCTATTTATTATGCTTATAAAAAATACCTACTTTAATATAAATATACATTATGAATTACTTATTTTCAGCTTTATTTTGACTTTAATGAATATACTTGAAAAGAAATAAGTGTGATACAATTAATAATATATGTATGAGATTGAAATAAAGAAAAAGATGTTAAGAAGTAATTTTACAAATAAAAATGAATAGGATGATATATTTGCATTTAATGCGATCAAGACTTGAAACAAAATTTCATTCTAACAAAAATAGAAAGAAAAATATTTAATTCTAGAAACATCTTTCTATATATGAAGTGAATGACGATCTAATGTAAAAATATAACTTCACGCAAACAAAAATCTACAAAGAATGATAAAAAGAAAACTAAATAGTTCTAGAAATAATTTTAGTTATTATTATTACAGTTGACACCCAATTTTGGCCCTCCAATATATAAATTAATCATTGAGCTTTTTCAATTTCAAACGACTTAAAATATTTAGTGTTTAAGAATTTCAAAATAAAATAAAATAATAAATATAGTTTGCAAGTTATTTTAAATAGTTTCGTCGCTTTTTTCATAATTTTAAATAATTTATATGTTCTATATTATTATATAATTAGTATATTTTACGAATATTCAAAAATCATCTCAAAAAGATTTTATATTTTATTAAGTTGGTTAAGATTTTGAATTAATGAGTTTCATGAAATTCAAAGTAGTTACAAGTTATTTTTATAGGAATTTTTTCATTTTTTATATAATTTTAAATAATAAATATGTATATTTTTATCATCATGTTTTTTATATATATTTGAAAATCATCACAAAAATTTTTTCGTTTAGTTAGATACTTTATTAATTCACTTTAGTTTAAGTTATTAATTTTGAGTTAATTAGTTTATAATTAAATTAATTATTGTATCTCGTTAAGATTAAGAGGCTAGTTAATTAATTAACATTAACTCATCTAAAATTAAACTCAATTGGCTAACTCCTTAATTCCTATTTGGCTATAATTGCAATTGAATTGGCAGCAACTTACAAATATGACTACATTTATAGGGTTATTGAAGTTCAATAGCTATAAATATGTTATTTACTAGAAATGACTACACTTTATGTCAATTTCTAGCTGTATGTTTGTATTAAATTATATTTTATTGTTATTATTATCATTGATACAATGCACTAAATAAGATATGATATGTTACCATAACTGATATACCGTGGTTTCACGGTATATATTAATTCTTTTTCCTTAAGTTTAGTGTGTCCAAAAGCCTTTTTGTGCTAATTTTTATATAAGTTTCTCCTTATTTGCAGAAAATCGGTCCAAAGATGAATGAGGAGGTTTTTGAGCGAAGAAATGCAGAAGAGACCACCTACGGAGCTTGTGACGGTCCTTCATGCTTGTGACGGTCCGTAGGTGGCAGCGTAGTGCAGCTGCTGAAGAAAGATGGGAAAGTCTGACCAAGTGTGGGGTTACGAAAAGCGTGACGGAGCGTCGTAGCCATGACGGTCACTCCTGAAGGTTCGTCATGAAGATCAGAGAAGTAGCCCTAGTACCCATATTCCAAGAGTTCAGGTGTTTTGGAACGGATACCCTCGACGGACCGTTGTGCTCGTAACGATCCGTCATACCTGCCGTCGAGGGTAACGAAGAGAGCAGCAGAAGAAATTTGCAAGTATGGGACGACGGAGTCCACGACGGCCCGTCGTGACCACGACGTCCCGTCGCGAGGTCCGTCGATCCAGCCGCGTTTTGACAGATTTCCAGGAAATAGAGTCCTTGTTTAATTAGGTTTTTATTTTCTATAAATAGTTTGAAAAACCTCGTTTTTGGGGTTAGACTCTGGATTATTAGGTTACACTCTGGATCATTGTTAGACCTTTGAATATTGTGAGACTCTTGATTATTTTGTAGACTCTTTGAGAGATTATTGATTATCTTGAGACTTTTATCGTTGATTGTTGATGACTTTTGCTGATTAATTAAGTGAACTTTCGGGTTTTACTCTTTCTCATCGAAGTAAGTGGATGAATTCTTATATCAAATATTTGAATATTGTAATTATGACTATGGGTAACTAAACTCCATAACTAGGGTTGTGGGAACCATAGGCTAATAATGAGGTAAAACCTAACTAAAATAACAATTCTAGAATAGTGTCTTGCATGTATTAATAATTCTTTCGCTTAGAAGTCTTTTTAACGGATGGCCAACGTTAGAACTCGCCTTAATGCTACTTGCCGGACCAAGGAGGTAGATAATAGGAAAAGAATTATCAACATAGATTTAGTGTATACTATCTAATAGGCTAGTATTGATTGGTACGAGGTAATAACTTAGTCAAATATCGAATACGATGCTTAATATGAGGTAAAGATAAGGGTTAGGAAAGCAACACACGTAGCCGGACCAAGGTGCGGAGTGAGATTTTCTAGATGCCGGACCAAGGATTTAGAAATACATAACTTATCACTTTGCATGCAAGATACTAGGAAAGAATTGTTATAGTTAGACTTATCAAGTTATGAACCTGTGGGGAACACGTAAACCCTAGTTACTTTTATTAATTGATTAAACTCCAACATTTGAAGCTGTTAGTTGTCTCCTTCAATTTCGCTAGTTATTTTCATTTATTTAGAAATAGAAAACCCCCCTTTTATCATTTTTGCTTTCCAAGGAAGTAATTGACTGAACAATAGTAATAATAGATTGAAGTTAAGTCTAAACTATTTTCCTCGTGGGAACGATCCCAACCTCACTAGTTGGGTTATTTACTTGACACGACCGCTTTACTTCTTATTTGAGAAGTAAGTTTGAGCGTATCAAATTTTGGCGCCGCTGCCGGGGAAAATAGCTTTTAGATTAACTTGAACTTATTACTATAGTTTAGTTGATATTTTCTTGATTTTACTTTGTTTTATTGTTTTTGATTTCTTTTCAGAACTATCCTCCTTGTATGCCAAATACACGGAGAGGAAGAGAACCGTTGTTTCCCTACGATCACGAGTTAGAGCGTACACTGCGCAATATGAATCGTAATTTGGGAATAAATGATGAGGATCCGAACCAGAACATCCCAGCTCCGGTTGATGTTCATGGTCAGATGTTACCCGATGCTCCGGGTGAACACCAACAGAGGGGACAAAATCCCGTTCCACGGCCCCAAGCATACTACAGAGGCTATGATAACATAGCAGACTCCGATGGGCCACTTGTCTTACCTCCTCTACCCACAGGCCACACCTTTGTGGTAACTAGTAGCCTGATGCAAATGCTCACTGCCAGAGGTTTGTTTTCAGGGCTACCTTCTGAGGATCCACATGCCCATATAGCTAAGGTAAGGGCAGTGTGTAAAAGCTGTGTAGGGAGGCCTGATTTGGATTTAGATGTAATAGGGCTCAGAGTGTTTCCTCTCTCACTGACGGGAGAGGCTGCTATATGGTTCACTGAGCTCCCTTACAACTCAATTTTCACTTGGAACCAACTAAGGGATGTTTTCTTAGCACGCTACTATCCGGTCTCCAAGAAACTAAACCACAAAGACAGAGTGAACAACTTTGTGGCACTACCAGGAGAGTCAGTTAGTAGTTCTTGGGATAGATTCACCTCGTTCTTGAGAAGTGTCCCAAATCACCGTATAGATGATGAGTCACTGAAGGAATACTTCTATCGGGGACAGGATGATAATAATAAAGCGGTGTTGGACACTATAGCAGGTGGATCTTATGGGGAGTGTCCTTATGCTGAGATTGCTGAAAAATTAGAGAAAATCTCCCGGAATAATAAAGCTTGGAGTACTAGGAAGTTAGATACCGGGAGAAATACCTTCGCAGTGCAGTCCACTCACAACCCAGCCACAGATGAGATTCGTGAAGAAATGGCTCAGATGAGAACTGAGCTTGGGTTGGTACTAAAACATATCACTGGGGGTGCAGAAAAGATAAATGCAGTTAACTACTTGCCTAAACCACCACCTCCTAATGATGAATGCTATTATGCGGAGGACTCCTATGCAGTAAATGAGCAGACGGGGGGTTTCCGACCGAGCGCCCAAGGCTCAAATCAGGATAATTGGCGCCAAGGTCAAGGGAACCAAGGTCGGATCTATGGTAACTATAACCGTGAGGGTCATTATGTCCGAGATGGAAACTACAACCGCGACAACAACTTCAACAGGGGTAACTACGGTAACAGAAATGATAGGAATGGGCCCTATGTCCCTCCTCAAAATCGTGAAGTTACTCCTAGGGATGGTGGAGATAGTATGGCGCGAGTTGAGGATATGTTGCACAAAATGATGAGGAGGTTCGATGCTAGTGATGAGCACATTAAAGAGTTAAGGGGTGATTTAGCTAGTATTGGGCAAAAAGTTGATACACATGCAATATCGATTAAACAGATCGAGTTGCAAATGGCCCAATTATCTGCGACAGTGAACACACGGCAACCGGGCACTCTTCCTAGCAACACTGTCCAAAATCCAAAAAATGATGCGCACTGTATGGCAATCACTACTCGGGGTGGTTAGCAAACCATTGACCCACCTATGCCGTCTAATGAGGAAAATGTGAGAAAGGATGATGATAAGGTGGTAAAGGGTAGTGTTGAAGCAGAAGAGAGCAATGGAAAAGATGCAGAAGTCCCTATGAAGGTAATTCCCATGCCTAGACCACCACCACCCTTCCCTCAGAGATTAGTGAAAAAGACCGAGGATGGTAAATATCGGCGTTTTATAACAATGCTGAAGCAGCTTTCTATCAATGTCCCTTTGGTAGAAGCTCTAGAACAAATGCCCGGTTATGCCAAGTTTATGAAAGATCTGGTTACAAAGAAAAGATCGGTCACTTTCGAGGATGATGATAGACTGCAGCATTGTAGTGCTATTGCTACAAGATCTCTCGTACAAAAGAAAGAAGATCCGGGTGCGTTCACTATTCCTTGTACAGTCGGGTCATTACATTTTGCGAAAGCATTATGTGATCTGGGGGCAAGCATAAATCTCATGCCCCTCTCGATTTACAAGAAGTTGGGTTTGGGTGACCCAAAACCCACTGCGATGCGGCTACTGATGGCTGATCGAACAGTGAAAAGGCCTATAGGGATACTCCATGATGTGCTAGTAAAAGTGGAGTCATTCATATTTCCGGCAGATTTTGTTATTCTTGATTGTGAAGTCGATTTTGAAGTGCCTATTATTCTTGGGAGGCCATTCCTTGCTACAGGTAGAGCCTTAGTTGATATGGAAAAGGGGCAGATGAAATTTCGGTTGAACAATGAAGAAGCGACCTTCAACGTTTGTAGGACCATGAGGCAGAGTGGTGAGCTCCAATCGGTATCCGCCATATCCCACAAAGAAAAGATGAAGAAGGAGAATGAACAAAAACGTGCAAAACAAGAGTTTATGGTTGGGGATTTGGTGCTTTTTGACAGATCTGGGTTGCCTTGTCTTCTGGGCAAGCTCAAGTCCAAACGGACTGGCCCTTACTTGATCACCCAAGTATTCCCTCATGGAGCAGTTGAGTTAAAAACCAAGGAGGGAGTGCGGTTTAAGGTGAATAGAGAACGAATAAAACTCTATTTTGGGAATACTGCATCGGTGAATGAAGTGATAGAGGCATACCATCTTGATGAAGGCTGAGTAATCAAGTGTCCTCAGTCGTGCCGCGACGTTAAATCAGACGCTTGTTGGGAGGCAACCCTACTTATAGTTTTTCTTTCTAGTAATGGTAGCATTTTCTACTAGTGGGTTTTAAATTTGCAGGTACATCACCAGGAAATTCTGCAAAAAATTACTCTGCAGCAGTCACTGACGGATACAGCGACGGACCGTGTCAACTGTGATGGACCGTCGCATGAATCCGTCGTGCCAGGTACGTCTTTCTGTTATTTTCAAACTAGGGCACACGCGACGGAACCAACGACGAATCGTCACAAATTAGACGGACCGTCATCGTGGAATCGTCTCGTCATTAATAAGTCGTACCCGACCCGACCCGGCTGGGGGTTTTTTAAAAAATTAAACAATTAAAACCCCCAACCCTTCATTTCACCCCATTCCTTCACTCTTCCTCCTATTTCCCTCCCTTTTCAACTTCCAAAATCATCTCCCTCTTCAACCGATCATTTTCCCCAAATTCTCCAAAGTCCTAAAAGTCCTCATCTACTAGTCGGAGCTGCTGCTGTGGGTGTCTTCTTGATCACCAAGTACCCTTTCCTCTTGTTTTTCTCAAATTCTCAGGTATGTGTCTCTAATTTCTACTCATTTATATTGCATTTTTGTTTATCAATTAGTATTAGCCTAGTTCTTCTTGATATGTTCATTTTTTTAAAAAAATTCTGTCTGACCTAGGTTAAAAGTCCTCGAAATTGCCGTGCTAAAACCCTAGAAGTAGGTGCTTTAGCATTGCTAGTTTACTAGGTATTTGGGTTAGACAAATGTAGGATAAAACACTACCAATTTTATTTGGGTCATAGGGGATGAATGGGGCATCTCCAGTTCTGTCACTGAGTTACAGAACGAGACCCCGATGACGGACCGTCGTACCCACGACGGACAGTCATTGGGTCCATTCCAACCGCCCTAACACCCCACTGTCCAATTTTCTCCAAGTATCCAACAACGGCCACATGCGACGGACCGTCGCTCCCACGAGAGTCCGTCCTGCACAACCGTTCTAGTTGTCAGAGACCCTATTCCTAAGGGTCCCTCAATTTTTCTAAGTGTCCTCAACGGACACATGTTACGGACCATCATCCCTACGACGGTCCGTACTGCACAACCGTTCTAGTTGTCAGAGACCCTGTTCCTAAGGGTCTCTCTCTATTTATCTAAGTGTCCTCAAACGGACAACTACGACGGACCATCGTACCCACGACGGTCTGTCCTGCATGACCGTTATGATGGTCAGAGACCCCTCCCCTAAGGGTCTCCATATTTTTTTCAAGTGTCCGCTGACGGCCACCTACAACGGACAGTCGTACCTGTGACGGTCCGTCCTAAACATACCGTCATACTTGTCAGAGACTCTCCTTCAGGGTTCTCCATTTAAACATAGTCTAAGTAAGACACGACAGACCCCATGACGGTGCGTCGTACTCACGACGAGCCGTCACGTGGTCCGTTATGTTTCACTGTTACCATAGCAATGTCATTTTATTTTAATTTTTTTTATTTACTTTGTGTGGTTTTGCTTGTCTTGTTTGCTCCTTCTAGTACTAATATTGATCCTTTACAGGTACTATCTACTATGGCACCAAAACAAGATCGAGCCTATGCACGCGGGCGATCGAAGTCTGTCTCCCCGTCTGCCCACCTAGTCATTGGCTCTGATGATGAGCGTGACCCCGAGTACGTGCCCCCAGACACTTCCACCCCATCCCGTGCTGCACGTGCTGCCAGAGCCACACCCAAAAAGGTGGCGTCCGGCGTAGTCACTGCCTCCCAGTCTGATGAGGAGCGCACACTGACCGGCACACCTTCTGGGTCAGCCACTAATGAAGAAGGAGTGTCTGGCTCCTTAGGAGTTTCGTGGTCGGAGGAAGCCTCCGGATCTACTGAGGTTCCCGCACCCACCACCGCTGCAGCGTTGGCCTCGTCTGATGAGGCTGACAGTTCGGAATCCACACCCGGTTCACCAGCTCGTGCTCTCACCCCGGTTACTGACCAGCCCAACCGGTGGTGTGTCGACGGGCAGTTTCAAGTCTATTCCGATGCAAAGTTCCTGAATGACAAAGGAGTTATGACTCGGACACTTACATTGGAGCGGCGGGTCCTTACATGAAGTCTCCCGACGATGCCTGAGATCCACAATCTCTTCACCAGACACCGACTGGAGTGGACAGCACGTCCGTTGGGACGTTATAGTGAAGAGCTGGTCCGAGAGTTCTACGCATCCTACGTAGCGACTCTCCGATCACAGATTGATAGGCGGGCTGCCCCCGCCATACAAGCCCCACTGGAGCAGGTCCGAGTACGTGGCGTTCAGGTTGATATCTCCCTGCCTGCCATCTGCCGGTTTCTATACGGCGAGAATGTTGATGCTAATCGGACCCCTCTCGCTGCCGAGTTTGACTACAGATGGCAGATTTTTAAAGATGGCCAATTCCCACGTGAGCCATCGCTGAGAGAGACCACCAAGAGGTGGATGGCCCTGCACTTGTCCGTTGATGGAGAGGGTGCCGACTGTGTGACTGAGCCGAAGGGGGCCATCGAGAAGGCCAACCTGACTTTCACGATGAAGTTTTTGTGGTTGATTGTCCGCCACTGCCTTTCCCCCACAGCCACTGATAATATCGTCACATGGGATCGAGCAGTACTGATGGCGGCGATGATAGCCGTGTTTGAGGTGGATTTTGCGTGGCTTCTACAGGCGGTCATGCACGAGAGGGCTTTTAAGGTCACAACTACTGACCTTTCCCGTGCATGATATTTTCTCTATGCAGGTCCGCAGGTGTGCCTATATGGCACGGTGATCAGCTCAAGACCCCTCTGGGCACTGTTGATATCGGCCTCATCAGAGATGAGGCCAATGAGTTGGCTCCACGCAGAGGGCCCCGTCAAGAGCTGCCTCCACTTGGTGACAATCTGGCTGATACGGTAGCATAGGCCCGCACGGCTACGCAGGCGGCTTCCCCTGACACTACCCCGGTCGAGTCTATCCAGGGTAGTAGCACTGCCCCGAGCTCCTCTCGCTCATCCCCTTTACCCGCTCTGGTCCCGCTTGCTAGGGTTCAGAAATTAGAGGCGCAAATGGCTACACTTCTTCATCATATCAAGCCTTGGATGCAGAGGTCTATTACCGAGGCAGAAGAGCGTTTGGAGCGGAGAATGGTCCAGCACACACAGCGGAAGATCGCTGAGGTTCATCAGCGCTTGGACGCTTTTGAGTTACGAGTGCTAGCCCGACCAGCCACTCCGGTGGATGTGTCGACCCTTCAGGCTGCGGTCGACAGTCTTCGCACAGATATTGATATGATATTAGAGGCTAGGGTGCCTGAGTCTGAGGCCCCTTCTGCAGAGCTTGCTGAAGACACAGTGATGGCGGCCCTATTCGCCACTTCTGAGATTCCACCACCTCCCCCTCGAGATCATGCCAAGAGGCGTAGGGGTCGAGAGGAGGATGAGGCGCGAGCACAGAAGAAGGAGCGCCGTGAGATGGAGGCTGCGAGGAAAGCCTCGCTTGCTGAGGAGGACGCGTGTCAGATGAGAGCAGAAGAGTCAGCTGCTGGGGCGTCTAGCTCCAGAACTGTGGAGATAGCGGGAGGCACTGCTGATAGTGCTGTTGATGATGAGGACACCACTGAGGGTGTCCAGATACAGAGGTAGTGGGTTTGGGAGAACCGGACCCACCAGCTTGCTGATCGTCGGTGCTTTGCGCCCCAGGTTTGCTTCACCTACCACCCCTGTATTTAATTTTTTTTATGCATTGGGGACAATTGCATGTCTTTTTGTTGGGGGTGGGGTAAATGGAAAGTGAGTGCTAGGGTGAAGTCTGAGTAGCCCAATTCACTATCCTCTTTTGGGGTTTTCTTGCCTGTGTTCTTTTTCCCCAAGAGACTGATTATTTTTACTGTTGAACCGGCATGTCTATATCTTGTGTACATAGTTTAACTCTGAAGCATGATGGCTAAAATGATATCCTGATGAAATGAAAATGATGCATGACTAGGCATAGTAATTGATAAATGTGTGGCTCTAAGCATGACATAGAGATACACCACTGCATGACCCTAAGTCTAAAATTCGAACTAGGTGTCTGATAATCTGGTAGAGTAATGAGATGTCAAGTTAGTGTGAGGAAGATTTGAATAGTCCATTATTTGTACTGAGCTAGAACTTGCCTGGTTAGTGCTGCTAAAAGTAAGCTGTAATAGACAATTAGGAAAGGATCATAGGCCCTTATTCAATATAGCCCATTGTTTAGCCTAAATAAACGAAAACCAAATGAAATTTATCCTTCTTTGATCCAAATGATTTGAGCTTAAACTAGACCTTTCTTTTTCACCCTAACTGATCTTTTCTGAGAAAAATGTGTTGGCCCTGGTCCCTCCTTGGACATGTGCACCTCAGCTTATGCCAAAAGCATAAGCTGAGGGTGGATAATGCAGTAAAAAAACCCTTTTTATGGCTCTCACCCAACTTTGGGTATTGTGTACTTTGACTCATGGCAAAGCAATGAGTTGAGGGTGGCTATTATGAGGAATGCTCTGGAAAGTGGGGTTGAAAGAACAAAGAGAGAGAAAGAACAAAAAGTAAAGTGACTCAAGAATTAGTTGAAAGAAAAGTGAAGAAAAAGAAAAATATACAAGAAATACAAGCAAGAAAAGAAGAGAGTCACTTACACAAATGAAGAAAGATGGGAAAATAGCAAGGTGAAAGAATATAAGAAACTGGGCGAGATAAAATGATAGAAAATGGTATGTTTAGCTGATATGTCAAGGAGGGCAAAAAGTCACTAAAGTATACCTAAATATACCCTACCTGACCCTGAGCCTATGTTACAAGCTAAAAAAGTCCTATCGTGATCCTAAGGGTTGTATAGCGAACTTAAGGCAGTGAAAATAAGGGCAAGCTTATGGCAATAGGTATGAATGAGTGTGACTTTGTTCTGAGAGCGAGTGTTGAAAAGTAATCCTTATACTCAAACTGAAATCATTGTGTGAAAAATGAGGATTTTGTTCTAAAGTGAGGACATTAGTCGCAATACCAGAATTGTTAGCACCTCGGAGAGATTGAAGAGGATAGGTGTTAGTGCATGGTGAGTCTGTGTCATGTTCTGATCCCACAAAATTCAAGCCTAATAGTGATAGCATGCATAGATTTGATGAGATTAATCGGGATTGATAGCCAAATGATTGCAAAGGATAAAACATGGATACTATTGTACAAAGATTTTGTATTGAGTCATAGTGCGTCGCTTGAGGACAAACAACGAATTTAAGTTGAGGGTGTTGATATACCGTGGTTTCACGGTATTATTAATACTTTTTCCTTAAGTTTAGTGTGTCCAAAAGCCTTTTTGTGCTAATTTTTATATAAGTTTCTCCTTATTTGCAGGAAATCTGTCCAAAGATGAATGCGGAGGTTTTTGAGCGAAGAAATGCAGAAGAGACCACCTACGGAGCTTGTGACGGTCCGTCATGCTTGTGACGGTCCGTAGGTGGCAGCGTAGTGCAGCCGCTAAAGGAAGATGGTGAAGTCTGACCAAGTGTGGGGTTACGGAAAGCGTGACGGACCGTCGTAGCCATGACGGTCCGTCCTGCAGGTTCGTCATGAAGATCAGAGAAGTAGCCCCAGTAGCCATATTCCAAGGGTTCAAGTGTTTTGGAACGGATAACCTCGACGGACCGTTGTGCTTGTAACGATCCGTCATACCTACCGTCGAGGGTAATGAAGAGAGCAGCAGAAGAAATTTGCAAGTATGGGACGACGAAGTCCACGACGGCCTGTCGCGAGGTCCGATGATCCAGCCGCATTTTGACAGATTTCCAGCAAATAGAATCCTCATTTAATTAGGTTTTTATTTTCTATAAATAGTTCGAAAAACCTCGTTTTGGGGGTTAGACTCTGGATTATCAGGTTAGACTCTGGATCATTGTTAGACCTTTGAATATTGTGAGACTCTTGATTATTTTGTAGACTCTTTGAGAGATTATTGATTATCTTGAGATTTTTATCATTGATTGTTGGTGACATTTGCTGATTAATTAAGTGAACTTTCGGGTTTTACTCTTTCTCATCGAAGTAAGTGCATGAATTCTTATATCACATATTTGAATATTGTAATTATGACTATGGTTAAGTAAACTCCATAACTAGGGTTGTGGGAACCATAGGCTAATAATGAGGTAAAACCTAACTAAAATAACAATTCTAGAATAGTGTCTTGCATGTATTGATAATCCTTTCGTTTAGAAGTCTTTTTAACGGATGGCCAACTTTAGAACTCACCTTAATGCTACTTGCCGGACCAAGGAGGTAGATAATAGGAAAAGAATTATCAACATAGATTTAGTGTATACTATCTAATAGGCTAGTATTGATTGGCACGAGGTAATAACTTAGTCAAATATCGAATACGATGCTTAATATGAGGTAAAGATAAGGGTTAGGATAGCAACACACGTAGGCGGACCAAGGTGCGGAGTGAAATTTTCTAGATGCCGGACCAAGGATTTAGAAATATATAACTTAACACTTTGCATGCAAGATACTAGGAAAGAATTGTTATAGTTAGACTTATCAAGTTATGAACCTGTGGGGAACACGTAAACCCTAGTTACTTTGATTAATTGATTAAACTCCAACATTCGAAGCTGTTAGTTGTCTCCTTTTATTTCGCTAGTTATTTTCATTTATATAGGAATAGAAACCCCCCTTTTTATCATTTTTGCTTTCCAAGGAAGTAATTGATTGAACAATAGTAATAATAGATTGAAGTTAAGTCTAAATTATTTTCCTTGTGGGAACGATCCCAACCTCACTAGTTGGGTTATTTACTTGACACGACCGCTTTACTTCTTATTTGAGAAGTAAGTTTGAGCGTATCAATAACTTCCAAGTACCAACCATTTATTATGTTCCTAAATAACTCAAATTTTTCGTTATTTAATTACCAACTAATAATTACATATTGTATGCAAATATGATTGATTCACATAATACAAAAGGTTGTATTTATATTCCTAAATGCAATATATTCACTAAATACTAATCATAAAGGTATTCATAAAATTTTGAATATAAAAGTTTATTCATGTCTTTTCTCGTTGTCTTTTTGCATATGTTTTCATTTTTTATTTATTTATACACTAATACAGTTGTAATTACAATAAGTAAATAAGAAAAATGTATTACTTGTACAATTAGCATATGCATAATTTGAATTCAAATTGGTGTTTCTATTTATAAAACTTAAGGTATTAACATATCAAGGATACAAGTATTTATAATAATTTAATGTATTAATACATCAAACAAGGTAAAATAGTACAATTTTAAAATATGGATACAACAATTTGAAAAATGGATACACTATTGTTAACCAAAAAAATGAATACATCAATATTCTATAATATGAATGCACTTTTTTAAATAAGAAAATGGAAAAACAATAGAATGTGTATGTATCAAAGTGTGTAAGTATTGGCCTATATCAAAATAATTTTAAAAACCAACAAAACGTCAATATATTTTTTGTAAAATTTTCTATAATACTTGAGGCTTGACGTTAACTTAGGTATTTATCTATAAAAATAAAGTATTGATGTATCCACCTATACTTGTATTGTCTAATCTAATTGGATAAATTACTTATGTATCCAAATATATTTGTGTCACGATCCAAAAATGGACGTGATGGCACTCGTCATATACCACAAGACAAGTCAGCCTAAAACTCAACCATTACAATAAAGTGCGAAAAGTTTACTATTAACTTACATTATACCCCAAAACCTGGTGTCACGTGTACAAGCTCTAATGTATTACAATTGAATCAAACGAAAAAATAAGTCTCAAATGAACTTGTTTCTAGAATAGAACAAGATCAAAACTATGAAGAAAGAGAGTCCGCTGAGACGACAAACAGCTACCTCACAAATCTCCAAGAAGCCTCTAAAAAGAAGAGAATGACAACTACAACAAAAATCAAGGCTTAATAACCTCCAAAAAAAATTTGTAGAAGCAAGGGGTGATTACCAAACCACACGGTACTCGGCAAGTAAACCTCTAAACACAAGCTAAGGGGATGAAATACGGGTACTCCTACCACCCCCAACCGAACCTCCACAACTACAACCTGCATTAAAATCAACCAAACCTAACAGCTCACAGTTTATATAGCACGTAGCTCAACAACAACACTTAGACAATTTACATATCCTCAACAACAATACTTCAACAAATTACATATCTGCAATAACAACACTTTAACAAATTACATATCCTCAACAACAATACTTCAACAAATTATATAACCGCAATAACAAGCTCAATATTGATCAATCACAAGTTCCATAGAAGGACAATCAGAAGATCAGCAAAACACGATATCAAGTTCACTAATGATAAGTATGTGCAATGCAATGTCAAGTATAATGATGCATGTCTGACCTAGTGATACACACCCGTTGTCTCTTAGTCCGAGATCCATGGGGGACATATTTGTCCATGCATCTGTCGCGACGCACGACACGACCCTCAATAATAGTAACCATAGCGGCGCGCGATACGTCCCTCGAAATATAGTATCCATCGCGACGCGCGATACGTCCCTCGAAATGGTACATCCGCTTAAGTACTCATTCTTTCTCAATGCACATAACACTTGTCACAACCAATGCCTCATAAAAATGCAGATGACAAGTTCACACAAATAATGAGGAGATGACCATTTTCATAACATTGCACAGTTCACAACCACACAAACATTAAATCACATCAACAATGATTCAACAAGCCTTCAACCCTTTCTCAACACATCACACATAAACAATTAATCACATTGCCTTTTGTTATCCCTATTTTTTTTCATCATTAGAATTAATCAATGTGAACAAGTCAACCCATCACCAATCCCGTTACTCCCAAACCTATACTACAAGGAAATACACGCATTTCATACACTTAACAAGAGTTTAGATATCCACTTGCCTGAATCCAACAAGAATTTACTCCGGAACTTGAGTCTTTTCCATTTGTTGAACTTCCAACTCAAACCAATCTAGTCAAATAATTAACCACAATAAGATTCCAAAACCAACAACACCCATATTACTACGTGTATAGTCAATAACTCAACCCCAATTTATAATCATGTTCCTAATTTTGATGCCAATTAATATTTCAACTCTCATATTTCTCAAATTCGGACCTTGAGTTAAGTCATAATTTCTCCAAACACTACAACCCTAATAATTTTCACATAATATAATACACCATAATATTTAATTAATATCTTAATATATCAAAACTTGAATCATTATAAGATAATAATAATAATAATAAGAAAATTCAAAGAAACAACAAAGTTAAGTTACGATCAAAATGACGAGAGTACCACTGCTATTGAACCTCAAATAATATTCCCTTTATTACTTTTTATCAATATTATAAATATTAATAACCATAATTACATTATAGCCCCAATCAATACAATATGATTGTCCAGTAACTCATTCCAAAATTACTGTAGGCAAATGTACCAATTTCGAATTTTCTTATTTCAAAATCACTGTGTTTTTTTCTTTTTCCTCTTCAAAACCAATATTAAAGGAATACTAACAAATATTGTTACACATTAATTAAAAGAGATACTTATAACGGTAAATTACTTTCTTTTCAACTCACACACACACATATCAATATGCAGACTTTAATTCCTACAAGTCCAACTTAAATATTCATATACATACTAATTCTAACAGGAAAATGTAATCAAAGTCACCTGAGGCTACAAGAATATCCTTCGGAGTACAGCGTAAATGTGAAAATAATACAACAACTTCCGTTTGCTTGCTACCGCCTCTAGGTAGTTTTCACCAGAAAGTTTTTTTTTTTAATGCGTGACTGCTGTTGCTGTTGTTAGCAGCAACTTTTAACCCCTTTTTTTCCTTTTCAATTGGGCTTAGCCTTTTTTTTTCTAATCAGTTATTATTATTTATTATTATTATTATTATATTTTTCTTAAAATTAAGTACATTTATTTTCTTTTTATTATTTTATAAAATTTAATTAACTCTTATTTTATTCTAAAATTTATAGCATTCATTTCTACAGGTCATAAATTATTTATAAAAATTACTGAAATAATTAAATTTAGATAAATGGGTAAAATTCATAAAACGACTAAGGGGTCGTTATATTATCCACCACTAAAATTATGTTCGTCCTCGAACATAAAATAGGTGAAGGAAGAACAACCGATATTATCAAAAGCTTGAGTTATGAACTACTGTTTCGTGTTCAAGTGAGCTCCTCCTTAAGACAATTCCATAAAGATCAACTACTAAGAACTGAACTTTCAAATTGCACTTTGACATACTTACGAATCAAATTTACCATGCAACAAACTAACCCACAAATCAAATTTAAACCAAGACACAGTAGCCCATACCACAATCTTCATGGCGAATCTTTCATAGTTAACCACAAGACAATTCTGAATCAATATCGGCTGAAACCAGAAGTGAACAATCACAAAAAAAAAAAATTCCATTCTCACAACACAATCTTTCCATGGACTTAAGTTATGAAAATTTGATCTTTAGACATCAAGTACTAATTAAGGGAGAATCAAACTTATCTAACCAAAAGAAGAACAAGATCAAGTAAACACCCAACAAGTGATACACTCTAGAATGCATAACCTTTAACAACATTGTCGGAAACTGTAAGTATTCACGGAAGGTCTTCTATAAGTTATCATAAGCAAGGTCGTGCATGTAGTGGTATACTTTAACTATCCCAAACAACATCAAATCTATCATGACTGAAATAACCATGTCTGCCTGAAGATCCTATCCTATCAAGAGGACATAAGAGGATCGATACATTCGATCCACCACTATCGATTCACCCATTGATGTAGAAACACATGTGGATTTACGCAACGAATCACACTCCCAATCATGTCTGAAATGAAGTAGGTAGTCGACATAAAAATGAACATAACAAAATCGAATAACACAATATATTTTCTCTATAGCGCCCATATCAAACATTCCATTCAAATGACTCCTCTCTTTGATTTTTGGTCACCCACAAATAATCCGTCAAATCCTCATTACAATATAACAAATACTTGATTCATCAAATCCAACATACTTCTCACAATACTCCATTAATGTCATTACTCTTGATACTGACAAACATCATTACCATATCAGCCATTTACCATACTCTCAAACTGTTATTAATATAAAAAAAATATTCTTACAAACACATTGTAGTCTTAAAAATTTTTAAACTATGGCTCTCTTTATTTTCATTTAACCTTTTCATGACAATTACGAGTCACACTCAAAAATGACACTAATTTCAAATATAAAAGTACTTTTCCGTCTCGGCACGATAATTGAATCACACTCATTGTCAACATCACACAACCACTCACACACCAAACTTTAACTATCCTTCAAACCATCATATACCCCATGCCAAAACTCAAAGACACTATTGGTCACTCCAATACTTATGTACAATATAAGCTCAAAATCTTTACTCACCATCAAATACCTATGTAAAATATCATAATAGTCTATATCATCCCATCAACAAATTAGATTCAATCCCCTCAAAATTCTAATTAATCATGTAGAACTCTAGGTACACACTGTTGAACATCAATAATTTGCCAATCATAATTTGAATAATCTAGCTCGACATAACCACATATAATCTTTTCCACATCATTACTAGTCACCCAAACAAAACTCAATCTTTTGAAAAGTTGATGATAATTTCTAGTAACTCTGTACTAGTTCATATTTCACAATCATATGTAAACTCATAAATAAAAATTAATAAATTCTTCAACTACAAATCAAGGGCTTATACGAGGGGTTTTTATTCCTTCACTTTTCTTACATTCTTCACATGAAAGAAATTTTAAATACCTCGAACTCTTCAATACACTAAAACTTCTTTTTTATTTTTTGCTAATTCACATACAAGTCTTATTCTTTGTCCAACAACCCACGACAATTTTTACCTTATCCACTAAACCATAACATTATGTGAAACTCCCCTTGGGTATAACAATCAAATGTAACCAAATTTTACTACTTAAATTTTTAAGTCCTTCCAAATGCTTCATACTCAATGCGATTGATCATTTCTCACCTTACCAATTCATACATTGACAAAAAACACTACCACAAACCTAAACTCACCATGAGAAACTTGAATTTGAATCCAATTGTGTAACTCAATATCCATCACTATTAGCCCATACCTTTAAGATTTTTATGAATTCACGTATCTTTTCTTATCATTGATCGCCTCTCATTGATCTTATCATATCTTTCGCTAAAAATTCAATCATACTCATTACGAAACTCAAAGCTACGAATAAACTTATCCTCACGCTCAAGTTGAACGTCTATACACTTATTTCTCAAATCTTATTTGATTATTTTTTTTTGGACAAATCTGATAAACCTGTGACACTATTATCATGACCAACGTAAAATGGATGAAATCATGTGTCTCTGAACCCAATTATCAACCCCTCTAAGGATACCTCCTTAGCTCTTGCAATCAAGGTAAATATCCGTGCTCTCTTCTCTTTATGAATGCTAAACTACATCCTGATTTGTTTAATTATGACTTTACCTCCTTTCAATTCCATTCGAGCGACATCCCAACTCCTCATAAACTTATCATACAACCACACTACTAAAAAAATAGCAGTGAACCATAGCTTAGACATTCTAAAGTCATCCTTACCGTACAAAAGTATTTTCATCAACAAAATTTATCATATAGTTGTATTCCAATCATAATTCATCACGAACTCTTATAAGTATCATGCTCTTAGCTCTTGTCATCCCCACGAAGTCAATATTTTTATCAATATGACACGATAAATCTAGTTATACGAACCAAAATCAAAGGACTAAACCAATCATATATGCACTTTCTTACTAACATCTTCAATTACCTTCCCACAAGTGTGTGTGTGTGTGTATATAAATATATATATATATATATATATATATATATATTTACCCATAAGCTTGTTATTCTGATATCTATCCATTTCTCAGACATTAAAATGAAATTATCAATCCTTATTTAGAACATTCGGAATACACTTCTCAACTTAACACATTGATACCACATCAACGATCCACCATTAAAATCTTCCTTACGCACACGCTTAACACATTCATTCATAGTAACAAGCTAGTTCGTTTCTCAAAATTGAATGCAACATCAAATCTTACTATATGAGCGTGCGATACAATTGATAACTCCTTAAATGGTTAGTATTAACACTTGACAATCAACGTATCCATTTCCATATACAACTACTGCCACATTGTGAAGTCTGTTAAATCCACCACTAGAACAGATCATACCTATCGGAAAGATTATACCCAAATAGCCCACACATTTTTACCTATCGACTAACATTAAAATATTATCAAATTCGCTCTATATCTAACGCAAGCTATATGTATTCTTTCATAGGGCATGTCGATAACAAAAGTAAGACACTCCATAATTCTAACAAGTTAACTATCAATATCATTGTAATAGTCGTATCATAACCTTTTTTTTGGTAACACTGAATCCATGAAACCACAGAGGAGATTCTGACCTGAATTAATGCAACATCATTCGCTCAACAACCCATTAATGGTATGAACAAGTATATTAACTGTATTTTTCAAGGTTACACTATTTATTATCTAGCCAATTGTTCAAACGTTTAACTTCTAGTTGTCGAACTACTCTAGATATTGCTTATATCAGATAACTATTTTTTTTACTATGATAACTTACTTAATTCCTTCAAATATGATCACACATTTGTTTCATAAGTATATCATTTCCCCCTTTAATACCAGATCTAACATCAAACCAATACATAACACGTCAAATATTCACAAAAGGAACTACGCATGAGTCATCACATAAATGAAAGAAAATGGAGTGAAGTGATTAGAATCAAAATGGAACCAAGTACACACGGTAGAGATCGAAAAAGTGAAGATTTTCTTAAAAGTCACTGTAGCCTCTCGAAGATAACTATAGACGTCTCCATACCAATCCTCGAGACTCTATTTAGACTCGACTTGTACACACGTGAGACCTATGAACCTGGGGCTCTGACAGAATTTTGTCACGATCCAAAAATGGACGTGATGACACTCCTCTTATCCCACCAAGACAAGTCAGCCTAAAACTCAACCATTACAATAAAGTGCGGAAAGTTTACTATCCACTTACATTATACCCCAAAACATCGTGGTCACGTGTACAAGCCTCTAAAGTATTTCAATTGAATCATACGAAAATATAAGTGTCAAATGAACTTGTTTCTAGAATAGAACAAGATCAAAACTATGAAGAAAGAGAGTCCACTGAGACGACAAACAACTACCTCACAAATCTCCAAGAAGCCTCGGAAAAGAAGAGAATGAAAAGTACAACAAAAATCCAGGCTTAGTAACCTACAACAAAAAATTCTAGAAGCAAGGGGTGAGTACCAAACCAAACGGTACTCAGCAAGTAAATCTCTAAACACAAGCTAAGGGAATGAAATACGGATACTCCTACCACCCCCAACCGAACCTCCACAACTACAACCTTCATTAAAATCAACCAAACCTAACAGCTCACAGTTTACATAGCACGTAGCTCAACAACAACACTTAGACAATTTACATATCCTCAATAACAACACTTTAAAAAATTACATATCCTCAAAAACAATACTTCAACAAATTACATATCCGCAATAACAACACTTTAACAAATTACATATCCTCAACAACAATACTTCAACAAATTACATAACCGCAATAACAAGCTCAATATTGATCAATCACAAGTTCCATAGAAAGACAATCAGAAGATCAGCAAACCACGATATCAAGTTCAGTAATGATAAGTATGTGCAATGCAATAGAATGCAATGTCAAGTATAATGGTGCATGTCTGACCTAGTGATACACACCCCTTGTCTCTCAGTCCAGGACCCATGGGGGATATATCTCTCCATGCATCTGCCGCGATGCACGATACGACCCTCGATAATAGTAACCATCGCGGCGCGCGATACGTCCCTCGAAATGGTACATCCTCTTAAGTACTCATTCTTTCTCAATGCACATAACACTTGTCCCAACCAATGCCTCATATAATGCAGATGACAAGTTCATACAAATAATGAGGAGATAACCATTTTCATAACATTAGACAGTTCACAACCACACAAACATGAAATCACATCAACAATGATTCAACAAGCCTTCAACCCTTTCTCAACACATCACACATAAACAATTAGTCACATTGCCTTTTGTTATCCCAGTTTTTTTCATCATTAGAATAAATCAATGTAGACAAGTCACCCATCACCGATCCCGTTACTCCCAAACATATACTACAAGGAAATACACGTATTTCATATACTTAACAAGAGTTTAGATATCCACTTGCCTGAATCCAACAAGAATTTACTCTGGAACTTGAGTCTTTTCCATTTGTTGAACTTCCAACTCAAACCAATCTTGTCAAATAATTAACCACAATAAGATTCCAAAACCAACAACACCCATATTACTACGTGTATAGTCAATAACTCAACCCCAATCTATAATCATGTTCCTAATCTTGATGCCAATTAATATTTCAACTCTCATATTTCTCAAATTCGAACCTTGAGTTAAGTCATAATTTCTCCAAACACTACAACCCTAATCATTTTCACGTAATATAATACACCATAATATTTAATTAATATCTTAATATATCAAAACTTGAATCATAATAAGATAATAATAATATAAGAAAATTCAAAGAAACAACAAAGTTAAGTTACGATCAAAATGACGAGAGAACCACTGCTATTGAACCTCAAATAATATTCCCTTTATTCCTTTTTATCAATATTATAAATATTAATAACCATAATTACATTATAGCCTCAATCATTACAATATGATTGGCTAGTAACTCATTCCAAAATTAGTGTAGGCAAATGTACCAATTTTTAATTTTCTTATTTCAAAACCAATGTGTTTTTTAATTTTGCTCTTCAAAACCAATATTAAATGAATACTAACAAATATTGTTACACATTAATTAAAAGAGATACTTATCATGGTAAATCACTTTCTTTTCAACTCACACACGCACACTTTAATTCCTACAAGTCCAACTTAAATATTCATATACATACTAATTCTAATAGGAAAATGTAATCAAAGTCACCTGAGGCTACGAGAATATCCTTCGGAGTGCAACGTAACTGTGAAAATAATACAACAACTTCCGTTTGCTTGCTATCGCCTCTAAGTAGTTTTCGCCAGAAAGTTTTTGTCTTTTTTTTTTATGCGTGACTGCTGCTGCTGTTGTTAGCAGCAACTTTTAACCCTTTTTTTTCCCTTTTCAATTGGGCTTAGTCCTTTTTTTTTCTAATCAGTTATTATTAAATATTTTTTATTATTATATTTTTCTTAAAATTAAGTACATTTATTTTTTTTTTTTTATTTTATAAAACTTAATTAACTCTTAATTTATTTTAAAATTTATAGCACTCATTTCTACAAGTCATAAATTATTTATAAAAACTACTAAAATAATTAAATTTAGATAAAACGGGTAAAATTCATAAAACGACTAAGGGGTCGTTATAATTTGTATTCACAAATCACCATTTTATAAATATTACAATACAATTATCTATGTATAGAAGTATTATTAAATATAAACATTTGACATTTGATTAACCACAAATATAAGTATAAATATAAGTATAATGAACTGAACCACAAAAATCACTCCTACAATCATACAAAAGAATCTTGAATTGGAAGGAATTGGGGAGAAAATACAAAAAAATCTGTAATATAACGATATTGATGAAAGAGAAGGTATTAATACATAATTAATTATAAGTTTAATAACAATTTTCCTATTTATTATTTATTTATATTAAATATAAAAGAAACTGATTATTGATATACAATTAAATTTGCTATTTATTGTATGGTTATAGTCATATAACATAAAAAAATTAAACTATAGCTATATTATTTAAATATATATTGAAGTTTGCCATATTATGTAGTTTTTCCTCTTTTCAATCCCCTTTTTAATTCAATTTACAAGACCAATTTTTGGGTCTTATCAGCAGGCCAGAACTTCATAACAATTTTCAGCCCACCTTAACCTTATCCCAAATAAAACCAAATATCACAACATAAACACACACAAACCCCAACTCCATCTCAGCCCAACGCTTAACCGATACGTACAGCCAAACCGACCCGACCCGACCTGACCCCATCACTCTTCTTCTTCACGCGAGATCCGACCTAGCAACGCGTGAACAATAACGCTAGTATGCCCTCTTCTTTTTTTCCTTAAACTTAGCCAACTCCAGCTCCAAACGGTGCGCCTGCTGTTTAACATCCGCGTCTTCTTTCGCTGAGTTTCAGAGCAAAAATACAACTCTCCATTAATTTTTTTTACTGTTGCCTCGAAAAGGAACTATTGGATTCAAAATCCAACGGATTTCGCCCCCTAGTCGCCCAAGAATTTTCTGTATAAATAGCCCTTTGCACTCAAGTGATGAGGAAAAGTTTTTGAATTTGGATTCTTAGAAGAATATTTGAGCTTGGTTTTAAAGCAATTATCACTTCTACACTTCAAATTTTTATATCTTACTTCCTAATTCTAAGTTCTGAGAAGATCTACGCTCGAATTTTCTTGGCTTACCGTTTGTATTCGAAACTCGTGGTAAAAGAATCATCCCTCTCAAGCTTGTTCGTCCTAGTTGCTGCTCAAAGAAAGGTAACCTCTTCAATTCGTTTATCTTGACTTTATATCTACGAGATTGTGAAATCTTTATTTCTTTTTGGCTGTTGCTGTTCCTATGAGGAATTTATTTTTATTCCAACGAATATCCTGTTCTTATCAGTACTGTAGTAATGTTCTTGCTAAGATTCTCGACGCTATTCATATTCATTCAAATCTTAAATTCTTGCATAAGTTTCATGCGCTTTAGCTTTGGTTTAAGCTTTTCAAAGTAGCACTCCTCCCGACTTCAGTTCGGTTTTGTTTTATATTATAGTGATTTCTTTGTGTTATTATGAAGAGTTATTTTGTGTCTTAATCTGCAATATCTTTCGGTGTTGTTACAGTAGGTCGTTTCGTTGTTTAATTTAGAAATATGATCTATTTGGTTTGCTTTGATCCCTTAATTATAGAGTGTGCGATTTTTTACTGCAATTGTTATACTCATTTAAAATCGATTCGTATATAGCTCAATAATCTTACTCCATGTCTCTTTTTTTTGTGTATATTTATTTTGCTTTGTGTGAATTCACTTCATGCTTTAGTCTCCAGTACCTTAGCAACTATCCCCTGTATATTCCCTGCTTGATATATGTTATTGAAATATGCATTCAAATACTCCTAGTATATAATTTCTATATTGAAAGTTAATCTGCTTTTCATGTTTAGGTGTGGCATGATTATTTGAACTAGTTAATAGAAAGGTTTAAAGGTGTAACAATTTTCTCACTATAATATGATTTTATCTTGATTAATTTTTACCCGATATTGCACCTGCTGTGAGACTAGTTTTAATAGCTCGAGTAATCATCATGCTCTTTTGTCTCCAATCTATTTTTTTACTTAGGACTTCTTAGTTATTTTTTTTTGTTTGAAGTCTCGAAACTACCTTATGAAACTTTAATAAATCTTTGTCTCGTTCTGTTTGGAATAGTTTGGCGTTCATTTGGTTTCAACTATGTTGGCTATTGACCTATTTTTTTTCTCTAATGTTTGCGCTTGTTCCTTTGGTTCAGACCTCTCAACTATGTTAACCTCTCATAAAGTCTATAACCTATTGTTCTCTCTTGATAGGATTGATGTTTATGTCTCTCGGGACTAACCCATGATTTACATCTTTAAATTTTAAAATAGCTAGACCCTGTAAGTGATTTGCGTGTTCCTTCATTCGACTTCAATTCTGTTTCTTGTCATGATAAATTTTTGAACAGTTATTTCTCCTTTGTTTTCATTTTTCTATCGTGTGCGACTTAAGCATTTTTCTGACCTGCTCGTTTAGCTTTGTTGTTGTTTTTTAGGAGAAATGCTCCATGATCAACTGATTTCCTCCCTTGTTAAATGTTTATCCCTATTTCATAATTTAGTCGCTGCTTGGTAATCTTTTTTGGATGCCTGTGATTATTCTTTCTTTTAACTTAGCATCGACTGTTAACATTTATTTGGCTCCTAATGCTATATATGTATATATATATATATATA
>NC_028645.1:52390881-52393476 GCF_001406875.1 Solanum pennellii | reverse complement strand
GGTATATATATATATATATATATATATATATATATATATATGCTTACTCATTTAGTGTTAATGTTGGCGTATTAAAGGCTTTGGATTCATTTCTTTGGAACCTTGTATAGTGTTTTTACATTAAGTATTAACTTAAGTTTTCCTAACCTTCTTGGCTTCAACTGTTAGTGTCATTCCTTACTAGGTTTTAATTATTAAATGGGTTGGATACTATATGCATTGTTATGTATGTTAAGTGCTAACAATATGTTTAAATAGCCATTTGTTTTATCATTAGCATGACTCGAGTCTTTCGAATATATACTCCTTATCTAGATCCACATTGTTTAATTCAATCGAGCCACTTTCCGTATATTTGTTAGAGAATTGCTATGATTTGTCTTGGGTATATTTTTGCTCTATTAAATTTCGGATGCTAATCAATTTTTTTTGGTTCTATTACATGTGATACCAATCTGAGTTCATTTTGGACTCATTCCCTGCATTTCTTTGAGTCAAATTCTTTCGAGTCAGCCCCAACAATATCCGACGATGCTGGAAGCTGAAATAGGCTCCGGACAGTTCGAAACTGGCTGCATGCTTTCTTTATACACTAGCATACACTAGGAAAATATTGATATACAGGTCGAAATTCAACAAATACTAGGACAAAAAGAATATACAGGTTGGAGGCGTCAAGGTGGACTGTATATAGTGGATATATGAGCTGATATGGAGGAAATGGTGCTGATATGCTAGCTGTATACTCTGATATACGGCTTGTGTATACAAAACGGGATTGGGTTAAAACCCAAAAATCTGCAGCGAAATTGGCCTAAGAAGGGGCCCGATTTCATTATCTCTTTCACTCTCCTAATTGTTTTGGTTATGTTGACTAATTTCATTTAACTCTACCTTTAGAATTGGTAATTAACTTACTTAAATCTCCAGAAGATGAGTTATTTTCTTTATGTTGGTTTACTATTTAAACATCTCTTGCAATAATTTTTTTTTTGTCAAAGTATATGAGTAAAATTAATATCTTTAGTTAATTCAAATCTATGTTCTTAAAAAGATATATTCTTTAATGCTTTTCACTTAATCATATTTTACTCTTTAAAAAAATTGTTTTAAGTTAGGCGAAGTTATTATTCTTTCATTAATTTGAAATGGGTTTTCATGCTCAAATTGATCAATTTGGTTTGAATAATTATCTTTTAAAATGATTCAGAAAAAAATCTAATTTAGTTAAATTCGGTTCGCTTATAATCAATTTCAAAACTCTACTTAAGGTTCCATTTTGTTAAAATAAAAGTAAAAATTAATCTTTGTTTAAATAATTTCTTAAATTTGATCGAATATTGTTAATTATTATATTATATAATGTTTCTAAAAATAGTAAAAAAAATACTTAACCTAAGTTGTAGGATAACCGCATGTTAGCGGACGCTTCAAGTACCCTAAAAAACCTTCTTGAAGCGTAAATAAGAACCTCTTACTCATTTTCTCTAAATATATTAAGATTTAATATGTTAAAATCTTCTTAAATTACGTTTTCTTAATTTCATTAAAAAATAAGTGGCGACTCTTTCTAAGTATTTTTCTAAATTATTTTATACTTAGAAATATTTCAAAAAGTGATTCTTCTAAAGATAGATAAATTACGACATAACAGAAATGACGACTCTGCTGGGGACTTAATAGGTTCTAACCATAACAGACTTAGGTTAATTATTAAAGTTTTTAGCATATGCTTACTTGTATGCTTATATTGCATGCCTAATGCCTTATTTTTTATGCTTATGTGATATAAACTGTTTATTTGTTATTGTTTTCATAAATTGTATATTTGCTACTGCTTTATAAAGTTTCATTCCGTTCATATTTCTCCACTTATTGGAAATTCACACTATCACACTTACACACGAGGTGTGATTTGTGCACCCGCAAACTTCTTTTGAAATTCCCAAATTAGAGAGTTGGCATATGCGCTGGGTGTCCGGATCTTTTTCTGTGTGACCACGTAGCCTCCTCACTCGAGTTGTCCACTCATGAACCATATGTCAAGAAAGCCAATCTTAGAAAACATAAGATAGAGCTAAACCACCCCTCGATTTAAGTCATGCATGCATATGCCTTAGGTGTATCAACATTGGGTATCGATTCGACATTTAAGAAGTCCACCCTTATGTCAACGGGTTTCACAAACCAACGACCAATGAGCATGTTGTTGACACCCAATTTGGGACCTCCACAATACAAATTAATCATTGAGATTCTTCAATTCCAAACGATTTAAAATAATTGACTTTATAAAATTCAATTTTTTTTCAAGTTATTTTACATATTTTTGTCACTTGTAATAAATTTTAAATAATATATATGTTTCGATATAATTAGTACATTTTATGAATAATTGAAAATCATCTCAAAAGATTTTGTTTGTTTATATATTTTGCTAATTAGTTTAGTTATATAATAGTTCATATTTTTGGATTAATTATTTTATAATTAAGTCGATTATTTTATTTTGTAAAAATTAAGAAACTCATTAATTATTTATATAAATTCATCTTATTTAATTATTAACCAAATTCATTCAACCCCCCCCCCCAC
>NC_028645.1:52363603-52390526 GCF_001406875.1 Solanum pennellii | reverse complement strand
AACCCCCCCCCCCCAAAAAAAAAAGAGACAAACAACAAATTTGGCCCATCACATTTTTTTAGCAGCCCACCCAATTCCAAATACCAAAAGAACCCAGTACCTTAACAAACGTCTATGCCAACACTTTATTGTTCTTCTCCCTCGCATCAGAAGCCTAGAAGCGCTGTGAAATCAGCAGCCCAGCAATCACGATACCAACAACGTGACCCGACTTCGGATATTCAAATCTAGGTGGAGCAATCTCACGCTTGCTTCGTCCTTTGCTCCAAAATCAACGATCCTCCATTCAAATCCGTTGGAAGATTGTACTATTCAAGCTGGCAACCTTATCCTAAGAGAAAAAATTGGAATTTCAAATTTGAAATACCTCCGTTTCCTCCTCAAAATCAGCCTAATCTCCTTCTATATAAATCTTCTTTTACCTTCATTTGGGGGTTGGTCGGAGGGGCTGGTAGAAAAGGTTATAAGAAAAATCAAAGAGAATTAGGCCAGTAACAGAAACAAAAATACAGAAATCTATCAGTTGTATATAGCTCTATATACTTAAGAAATAGGCTTCAAAGTAGGGGAAATCTATAGTATTTTTTTTTGCTTAGTTCCTTGTTCTCTCTTGCCTCTGCTCTACTCGTTAGAGTGTCTCGGATCATATTCCGACGGTGAAGTCGCCTCGAAGATCGGATCCAAGCCTAAATTTGACATAGTGAGTTTTGAAATTATATGTTCATTTTATTTTTTGATTTGTAGGATGGATTTAGTCCCCCAAGTGCCCAAAATTAGAATGGTCGAGGATTTTCCATATAAATTGTAGACTTGGTGGAAAAATTTTACTCCAAGTGAAAAGCTATCAATTGCAAAAAGGTTGGGATGCCTCCCTATGCTATTCAAGGTCAACCCAGACAAACATGTGATTAGACCGTTGATTCAGTTTTGGGATCCAGTCCATGTTGTGTTCACGTTCAAAGACGTTGAACTAACACCTACATTGGAGGAGATCTATTATTTTACCAGTTTGAAATATTGAGGAAAAGGTCAAATCATTCCTCATAGTCAATCAGGGAAGAAATTTCTTCGCTACTTAGGACTAAAAAATGAAAAGAAACTTCGATGCTTTGAACATAATTGGGTTTCCCTATAGTTACAAGGTGTTCAGGAAGGAATTCTCTTGCACTCTTGTTCATTGGCAAGCTAGACGTCCTATCATATTTGTTGTGGCTTTACTAGGGACTTTAATGTTTCTACAAGAACATGGTCATATCAGCACCTGCATATACTAAGTGGCTCGTGTACTTTTTGAAGGTGTTAATGGCGAAGAGCTCACTCTAGTTCCCATGATTTTACCAAAAATATTTCGAGCCCTTGGGAAATGTAAGAGACGAGAAACAAATTTTTTTGAAGGTTGCAACCTTCTTTTACAAGCGTGGGCAATGGAATATTTTCACCAGCGTAAAAATATGGATGACATATGCTTTAGCAACGTAAATCATATTGACAATTTTTTCAACAGGACAAAAATGTTTGTATCTCCGGTTGGTACTGATGACTAGGAATATCTGGCCTACCGCACCAGTAACCAAATTCAGTGGAAATATCCATTACTCTCGCATTCCCCGGCGTATATCAGATGCATGAGGTCCTACTATATCGAGCTTATTGGGTTGAAAGGTCTCCAGCCATATGCTCCGGTGAGTGTAATTCAACAATTTGGTCGAGCACAAGTAATCCCCTCTTTGAGCCAACATGAGGATTTCTGAAATTTCCTTCACGCCAAACTTCGAAGTTCCTAGAGACAGAGAGATACTTCATGAATGGAACATTATTCTCACGATGGATATGGGAAATGGTCCCGAAAGAGAAATTCCAGAATATCAGGTGTGGCTCGAGAAGATCGCAACATCATGAGTCTAGATAGCGAACAAGGTTTTGAGGATATTGGGACGATAATCTGGATAAGGCATTCTCATCTTAGAACCAAAGTGGTCACCCCTGAAATGTGTCTCAAATGGAAACTATAATGCAATATTTGGATAATGCTGGAGCAGGGTCTAACAATGTGGGAGCGTCATCGTCACTTCCTTTACCGGTGTGATTTATAACAACATTTAGTTCGAGTCTTAGAATTGTCCCTATTTTGTATCATTTTTAGTTTATTATCTTTGTGTTGTAACATTTTATTGTTATTTAATGAATATTTCATCTTTGTTTTTCAAACTTAAGTTGTCAAACATTAAGGGCTTGGATCAATCTATCATAATCACATTATGCTTGACGTTTAGGCCTACCTTTGGCATAAAAAGGCCACTGATCTAGGACACGATATAAATTGTTTGTGTGCTGCTTGATATAACTGCTATGTGTGGTGATGTGTTATTTTTTCTAAAGCAGAATTAATCCACTATTGTTTTTAGAGCACTCTAAGCATATATTAAAATTCACAACAACAAAGACCGTTCAAATTATTCTTGAAGTGTCGTTCATGTTTCTCAGAAATATATTAATCATTTACTCCAAATCTCTTTAAAAAAAAAATTATTCATCCGCCATTGGAAAGTCAATTTGCTAGAATGTTCGAAAAAGACGTCAACACACCAATACCAATCTCACCCAGTGCTTTGGTTAGTAATAGAGAAACTAAAGAGTCAATGTTCAAAAAATTTATCGAGACTAAAGAGAGGATAGCTGCAGCAAAAATGAGACTTGCAATACTGGACCAAACTGAATGGACGCTACAAGAGAGAATTATTGAGGTTGACATGGAAACAAGATCAGTAAAAAGAAAGATTGCAAAAATCGATCAAGAGATAATTAATATGACTAATGCAACTGCAAGGATTCCCAAAATTGAACGTGCCATTGAAAAGCTAAATTTTGGGAATGCTTCTTCCATGAGGGGAAAAGGAAAAACAAAAAAAGGTTTGGATGATGAGAGCACTGGATCGTCACCCTATGGTTGAAAGGGAAAGAAAGGAGTGTGGGGTAGATTTAGGTTCATGTAACCCACCTCTTATGTTTAAGGTTATTTGTAATCAAGAACTACGCGAGACTTGAGCCCATATGGGGCATGTAGGAAGCTCTTTTCGAGCCTAGTCTCTCTATCAATTTTAGGAAGGGTACGTTTAAGTTATCGTATGTAATTTGAACTACGTCGGGCCTAATTTCCTTGTTGGATACGTAGGCACCCTACTTAAGGCTCGGTCCCTGTCTTTTTAATTTTTATCCTCCATCTTTAGTGAAAGATTCTCAAAATTTCATCTATAAAGCATATGAGCGGATGAATTTAACAGCGTTCTATGCAAGTCGACCTTCCTAATTCAATCACATAAAGATTTCTTTCCATTTGAATCCTCCCGTTCACCCATAATATTTTGGTGGATTAATCTGCTTGAAACAAAATGACACTTATGTGTTTATTTTTATGTCATTTTATTTGCATATCTCGTTAAAAAGAAAGACTAACGTATGTGTCTTTTGAGTGGTTTTTCTCTACAAGTAAAAACTGATCAGTGTTGAAATCAAACTGGTTGACCATCCCTACTTTACAAGATCTAAATCAATCATACCATCCTTCCCTGATCACTCTTTGGAAAAGGTAAAAGCAAAATGACCGGTACTTATGAAGAAACGGGAATAGTCGATGTGACCATCAGAAATGCTGAACTCACTAATCAAAGTGAGTTGATCCCTTAGTTAATGCAATGAATTACAGATATGCAGGAAGAGCTTCAACAAACCAAAGATTTGGCCAAACTGGCCATTGCATCGAATGGATCACCCTTTGAAAGTAGAAGACCTCCACCTCCTTTTACATCATTAAGTTCTCCGTTACCCAACTACTTCTCTACCCATACCACATGACCCATCACTTCCACTCAAAATCCTCATACCATTGACTTAACTGTATCAAACGATCCTTACGCCAGTACTTCCTACCAAACACCATCACCAATACCAAATTAGAACCAAGAACCTAACACTAATCACTCCCAAAACATCACGCAAAATTTCAAAATCCCACCCCCAGTCGCCAATAATCCACGTGTTTTGCCTATCCAGCCGACATACCCTTCTGTAACATTCCAAACTCGACTAGCCTATACAATCCCTGAACCATGTCCTAGCTTTCCCGTTCTACCACAGTTGTATCACTAGAAGAGATGGAGAAGGAGTGCAGGCTGAGAGAAGAAAAACGTGAACAAGAAATGGATGTCATGAAACAGGCCATCTTGAAGCAGTTAAAAGTGTTCAAACTTTAAGGAAAATCACAGTACTTGAGTATGAAGAACTTTGCATGCACCCTGACTTGAAAATACCCGAAAATTCCAAAATTTTAAACGTTCAATGGTATTGGCAACTCCCATATATCACCTGCGAGCTTATTGTGACAAACTTGTGGGTATTGGGAAAAATGATGCATTGATTATGAGGTTGTTTAGTCGAAGTCTGAGTGGGGAGGCGTTAGAATGGTTCACATCTCAAGAGCTCTGTCATTGGTTTACATGGGGGGCTCTGGCCAAAAATTTTTTGGAAAGATTTCAGTATAATGTCGAAGTTGTCCCTGATAGATACTATTTGGAACAAATCAAGCAAAAGACCATGAAGGACTATCGTGAATATGCGTGTTGCTGGAGGAAAGAAGCTGCAAAGGTATAACCTGTGATGTTTGAAAGCGAAATAACCTCTGCTTTTATTCGAGCTCAAGATCCCGAATATTACGAAAGGCATGATGGGACAGAAGTTTTCAGAGTTGATCAGAATGGGAGAAGCCATAGAGGATGACCTCATATATGGAAAGGCTACAAGTCTTCACGGCTTTGCAGGCCGCCAACAAATCCTCACCATCCATGGCCACAGGATTTGCTAGGAAAGAGAAAGAGGATGTCTATGTTGTATCTTTTAGCCCAACCGATTGGAAACTCCAACCGATTGGAAACTCCAACCGATTGGGTCTGGTTCTGCCATTGGAAACTCCAACCGATTCTCCACCGCAAATAATTACCAACCACCTCCACAAACTCCACTTCCAATCTATTATGCACAACAGAACTATCAACCATCACCACCTATCTACCAAAATCAACAACCAACCTACCAAGATACACCACCAAATCACCAAGCCAATGTACCAGCTTACCAAAGTCCAGGATGAAACAACCCAAATACCAATAATTTACCCCGCCCTAACCTTGAAATAAAGCCTCCCAGAGTTTTCACTTCTTTGGCAGAAACACGTACCCAACTCTTTGAGCGCTTGAGAGCGGCAAATTTGATCCAACCAGTAGACACAAGGACAATTAATCATGCTATAAAGTATCGACGACGCGCTTACCATTCTGGAGGGGCAGGACATGATACTGAAGGATGTACCAATTTAAAACATAATATTCAAGATTTGATCGATAACAGAGTCATCACTCTTCAGGACTTGGCCCTAATGTGAATCTTAACCCATTGCCAAATCATGATGGAGCGACCATCAATATGATTGAAAGAGACAAAGATTGGCTCGCTAATGGGACTATAGGTGAAGCAAATGTCAACTCACTCATACCAAAAGTGGCCTCGTTGACCATAAAGTCCCGCTCAGAGTTTGTTGTAATAACTGCACCTCATCAGGCATTTGCTTTGGCAAAGGAAAGAAACAACGAGCATCCCAAAGAAAAGTTTATTTTCCAAGCGGCTATAGCCCAAGGGATGACGCGTTCTGGAAGATGTTATGTTCCAGAAGATTTAGCTCAGGAAACACGAATGAAGGAGAACAAAAAAAGGCCGACCACAGAGGGTGAGGCTGAAGAGTTTTGGCAAAGAATGCAGCCTAAGGAGTATTCCATTGTCAAGCATTTGGAGAAAACTCCCGCTCAAATTTCTGTTTGGGATCTACTAATGAGTTCTGAGTACCATAAAAAAGCAATGTTCAAAGTACTCGATGAAGCATATGTACCAACGGGAACAAGTGTTGAGAATCTGGCAACTATGGTTAGTCATGTCATTTGGAGTCACTAAATCTCTTTTCGAGAAGAGGAGTTACCAGTCGAGGGAGTGATGCACAACTCTACCTTGTATATCACCGTCAAGTGCAAGGACAAACTTGTAGCTCGAGTATTGATTGATAATGGTTCAGGACTCAATATTTTCTCGTTATCAATCCTTACTCAACTAAATTATGATGTCGGGAAAATCCGTCAACGTCGCATGAATGTAAGGGCGTTTGATAATTTGCAAAGAGAGACCATGGGAGAGGTAGGCTTGTGCATCCAAATGGGGCCTGCAGAATTTGTCACTGAGTTCCAGGTGATGGGTAATATCCACAAGCTACAATATGTTGCTAGGAAGACCATGGATTCATGCGTTTGGGGTAGTCCTATCCACATTGCATCAACTTTTAAAGTTCATCTAGGAGGATCATGAAATCGTCATCCATGGTGAAGGGAGTAATCGTAGTTACCCTAGCTTCTCCATTACAGTTATTGAAGATTCTTCTCAAAGTACTGACCTTTACATGGTAGAGATAATGAATGTTGCTTCTGAAGATACGACACCACATGTACCAATGCCGCCAATATATAAAATGCTTTCCACGACTATGCTAAGAAGAAGTTTTGAACCCGGGCGTGGGTTATGCAAAAATTTGGATGGCGTATCTGAACATATTCCTGTCCCATTTTATGATTTCTGCTTTGGCATTGGTAATAGATCAACAGAGGAGGAATTATTCAAAGCAGAATCAAAGATTAAGCATGTCCGTGATATATCAAAGCCTATTCCAGAATTGTACCAATCATTTGTTTCTAAATCTTTAGCGCCTGAGATTGATGGTCTAGTGGAAGGGATGGGGTGATTATTTGATGAAGAAGATTGTGTTGTGATCTTTGAAGAATGCACCGCGACACCCACCATCCGAGATGCCAAACCTGAAGAGATGCTAGAGATTTGGGTGGCCACTCCACTTATGATTCATCGAATTGCTTGGTAGACAAAGACAAGATTTGAAGTTTTACTTTTGAAAATTGGTGTAGTTTGAACGAGGCCCGAAACCACCCTTTATATCACTTTATTTTCATCGTAATGTTTAAAAAGGAAATGATTCACGTTGACATGAGTCATGACCAAAGTTTGTACGCCTTTTTTCCAATGAAAGCCTCGTTTATTTCAAAATTGATTATCTTGCCATTGCAAATTACTCTCTAATATATACATTTAAACTCTTTATATCTAACATGGTTGATTTATTTTTCTTTTCAGTAAAAATGAATTTAAACTTGTCAATGTCATGACATGTCACAAACACGGTGAACCAAGTAAGGTCAATGAGGATGAATGTGAAGAATATGATGAGGAAACTATGATGCCTGAAAACCTTACCGAGGACTTGAGGAACCTTAAAGATGATAAAAAGCCCAACCTGGATGAGATAGAGATAGTCAACTTGGGAGATGACGAGTCGGTTAGAGAAACCCGAGTCAGTATCCATTTGTCAGCAATAGAAAGGGAAAAATTTGTTGAGCTGCTAAAACAATACATCGATGTGTTTGCCTGGTCTTATGATGATATTCCAGGGTTTAGCACTGATATTGTTTCCCATAAGTTTCCCATCAATTCAGAGTATTGTCTAGTAAAGCAGAAAACAAGAAAGTTCAAACCCGATCTGAGTTTAAAAATAAAAGAAGAGGTCATAAAGCAGATCGAATCAAAGGTCGTCGAAGTGACTAAGTATCCTACTTGGCTGGCTAACATTGTTCCAGTAGCGAAGAAAGATGGAAAGATTAGGATATGCGTGGATTATCGGGATCTCAACAAAGCAAGTCCAAAGAACAATTTCCCATTGCCAAATATCCATATACTCATTGATAATTGTGCCAAGCATGAGTTGCAATCTTTCGTTGATTGTTTTGCGGGATACCACTAGATCTTAATGGATGAAGAAGATGCAGAGAAAACAACATTCATCACACCTTGGGGAGTCTACCATTATCGAGTGATGTCGTTCGGCCTCAAGAATGCTGAAACCACTTATATGAGAGCTATGACCACCATTTTCCATGATATGATCCACAATGAAATTGAGGTGTATGTGGACGATGTCATCATAAAATCCCGCGAGTGTTCGGATCATCTGACGCACCTGGAAAAGTTCTTTGATAGTTTACGTAGGTATGATTTGATATAAAACCCAACCAAATGTGCATTCGGAGTACCTGCAAGGAAGTTCTCGATTTCATATTTAGGAGAAGAGGTATCGAGCTTAATCCTTCCAAGATCAAGGCAATTCAATACTTACCTCCCCCAAAGACTAACAAGGAAGTACTGAGTTTTCTGGGGAGACGGAATTACATCAGTCGATTTATATCCCAATTAATGGTGATCTGTGAACCAATATTCAAGTTTCTACGAAAGGATGGGCCAACCAAATGGACCGAAGAATGTCAGAAGTCTTTTGAAACCATCAAGAGTTACCTTTCAAATCCACCAGTATTAGTGCCACCAAGCGCGGACAGTCCTTTGCTATTGTATTTATCCGTCTCTGACAACGCGTTTGGGTGTGTATTAGGACAACATGATGAGACCGGAAGAATGGATAAAGCTATATACTATTTGAGCAAGAAGTTCATGTCCTATGAGGCTCGTTATACCATCTTAGAAAGAACTTGTTGTGCTTTGACTTGGGTTGCTAAAAAATTGAGACATTATTTGTCGGCTTATACAACACATATTATTTCAAGAATGGACCCACTCAAGTATATATTTCAGAAAGCAATGCCCACGGGAAATCTAGCAAAGTGGCAAATGTTGTTGAGTGAGTTTGACATTGTGTACATACTCAGAAAGCAATCAAGGGGCAAGACTTGGCCCACCTTGCTGAAAACCCTGTAGATGAAGGATATGAACCACTTAAAATGTATTTCCTTGATGAAGAAGTATTGCTTGTAGGGAAAGACATATCAGAATCATATCCTGGGTGGAGAATGTTCTTTGATGGAGCAGTTAACTCTAGAGGATCAGGAATTGGAGTAGTACTGATATCTGAATCAGGGCAACATTATCCAGCAACAACGAAGTTTAGATTTCGATGCACGAATAACATGGCTCAGTACGAAGCTTGTATTCTTGGCATCAAGATGTCTCTTGACATGAATGTTCAAGAATTACTGATAATTGGTGATTCGGACTTGTTGATTCATCATGTCCAAGAAGAGTGGGTTGTGAAAAATCCTAAAGTCTTACCTTACGTACAAATTGTACGGAGGTTATTCAAAAGATTTTGGAAGACCGAGTTTAGACACACCCCGAGAATATAGAACGAGTTTGTTGATGACCTTGCAACCATATCATTCATGATACAACACCCAGAAAAGAGTTACATTGACCCACATAAGATAGGTTTAAAAGAACAACCAGCACATTGTTTACATGTGGAAGAGGAATCGGATGGAAATCCGTGGTATATCGATGTGAAAAGGTACTTAGAAGCTGGTGAATACCCGAAAAATCAACAAGTAGCCAAAAGAAAACAATCTGAATAATGGCAAACAACTTCTTTTTGAATGGGGAGATTCTTTATAGGAGGACTCCTGATCTGGGATTACTACGATGTGTGGATGCTGTAGAAGCCACAAAATTGCTTAAAGAAGTGCACGCTGGAGTGTGTGGGACCCACATGAATGGGTTTACATTATCAAAGAAAATCTTAAGGGCGAGATACGTCTGGATGACTATGGAAAATGATTGTGTCCGATTTGTCCAAAGATGTCATAAATGTCATGTACATGGAGATCTGATTAAAGTACGTCCTCACAAGCTCAATACAATGAGTTCCCCTTGGCCATTTGCAGCATGGGGCATGGATGTTATTCGACCAATAGAGATTGCTGACTCCGATGGTCATAGGTTCATTTGGTCGCCATTGATTATTTCACAAAATGGGTCGAAGCTACTTCCTATAAAGCTGTGACGAAGAAAGTTGTAGCCGATTTTGTTCGCACTAATCTGATATGTCGTTTTGGAGTTCCTGAGTCTATCATCACACACAATGAAGCAAATCTCAACAGTCACTTGATTAAAGAGATATGTGAACAATTCAAAATCACCCACCATAATTCAACTGTATATTATCCTCAAACGAATGGAGCTGCGGAAGCTGCCAATAAGAACATCAAGAGGATATTGAGAAAGATGTTTGACAACTACAAATGTTGGCATGAAAATTTGCCTTATGCTTTGCTAGGTTATTGCAACACAATTCGAACTTCAACTGGAGCAACTCCGTATCTATTAGTATATGGAAAAGAAGCTGCGATACCAGCTGAAGTTGAGATACCATCTTTGAGGATTATTCAGGAAGCTGGATTGAGCGATCTAGAATGGGTTCGTGATCGATATGAGCAGTTAACATTAATTGATGAGAAAAGAATGAGTGATGTTTGTCATGTCCAGTTGTATCAACAGAGAATGACTCGCGCTTTCAACAAGAAAGTAAGAGTTCGAATATTTGAGGTAGGACAATTGGTGTTAAAGCTCATTTTCCTTCATCAAGAGGAATAGAAAAGGAAATTTGCACCTAACTGTCAAGGACCGTATGTTGTCCACAAAGTACTGTCAAGAGGAGCTTTGGTCCTAGAAGAAATGGATGGTCGAGTATGGCACAAAACTATCAATTTAGATGCCGTCAAAAGATATTACATTTATGAATGTTACTTCTTTCCATTATTTGCTTGTAATCGCAATTTTATTATAATTAGTGTCGCATTATGCTTTGAAACATTCCTTTTGTACATGAACTATGTTCGACCTGAATTCTCAAGAATGAGATATGTAGGCGGCCTATGTCGGCCTCGATCGTTTCCTTATCAAAATTTCTTATTTTATTTTTGTTAACCCTCGATAGAGGAACTACGTTTGACCTGATTCCTTCCTCAACGGGATACGTAGGTGTCACAACGGTTCGGTCATATTCCCAAAAAGATTTCCATTTACCTTCGTAATGGAAACTAGGACAGAATTTTTGAGAGGATCTAAATAATTGTACACGAAAGTTCTTTCCTACAAACAATGGTCAAAGATCATATCAAAATATCCGATTAGGGTATGATTTTGAGGAAATCTCAAAAATTGCAAGATATCATGACCTTCGTTATTACCATCAGATTTGTTTTAAAACATCTAACTGGGACAAATTTTTTGAGGAAGGACTCGAAAATTCCATCAAGGGTACTTGAAACGTCAGAGTCAACTTCAATTATTTCAACGTGACATATTTCTAAGGAGTTCTAAAAATTCCAACAAGCTACCTATCATGACAGAATCTGAGACAAAGTGTTTTATTTGTGACTTGCATGTCGTGACAATTAATTGGTAGAGATTTTCTTTAAAAACTATCTTTCTAAAACCTTCATACATAACAAGTGTTTTAATTTAAATATGATCTTGTCTTTTGTCTATTGCGATTCGTAGGGTCAACCAAACTTCCAAAAATAGCAAGATAAGAAGCAAGGCAACTGGAAGAAATCAACACAGACCAATGTTCCAAAACTAACATTTTTTTGTGCATGCAGGATAAAATAAGATCATCAAAAATAATATATTTATCAACCAACTATTTCGGGAGAGCCATCAACAAATATCTGATTATGAGTGAAACATCTCTACTTGACCAAAGAATACAACATTCACAGTCAAATCCATCATCTACAACCGCCAAGAGGGCCATTCATATTCAAACGCCGAGAGGGCCATTGCATATTCAAATTGCCGAGAGGGCCATTCATATCAAACTTCCAAGAGGGACATTCATATTCAAATCGTCAAGAGGGCCATTCATATTCAAATGCCAAAAGGGCCATTGCATATCAAACTGCCAAGAGGGACATTGCATAATCAAACTGCCAAGAGGGCCATTCATACTCATACTACCGAGAGGGCCATTACATAATCAAACTGCCAAGAGGGACATTTCATAATCAAATTTCCAAGAGGGCCATCATAATCAAATTGCCAAAAGGGCCATTCATATTCAAACTGCCGAGACGTCCATTGCATTATCAAATTGCCGAGAGGGCCATTCATATTCAAATTTCCAAGACGGTCATTGCATATTCAAAGCCGAGAAGAACATTCATATTCAGATTGCCGAGAGGGTCATTCACATCAAACTGCCAAGAGGGCCATTCATACTGAAACCGCCGAGAGGGCCATCATATTCAATACTAAGAGGGACATTGCATTCATTTGCCGAGAGAGATATTGCATTCAAACGCCAAAAGGGCCATTGCATTTTCAACAACCAAGAAGGCCATTACATCATCCATAACCGCCGAAAGAGAGTCATTGCTTCTTCCAATGCTAAGAGAACAAAATCATCTTACCAATCAAACTTCGACAACACCATCCTATCATTGGATCAACATTCATCCTGTCAATGGATTATCAATGTAGCATCATCATCTTATCAATCGAGCATCACCATATTTATTATTAATGTAGCAACATCATTCTATCAATGAAGTATCATCATCAACAATATTACATTATCGATAAAGTCATCATCACGTCGGATCATATCAATTCATCAGCTATTGTGTCGAAACTATTGGAAGCTGACGTTAGAATATTTTTTATTAATGTGTATCGAAGAGGTAAAACATAACACCTCTCTATATGAATTACAGTTTCTACTAACAAGGTTGTTTCAATCTCTACCGAGAGCATCCAAGAGGATAAATTCTCAAATCAAACCATAGGTGCGGGTGACATCAAAAAGGATGCAGCACAACATGGAACTATTTCTTCGCGGCGAACTGGGATATAATCCAAAGAGGAGTATCAAACTCTTAGGACGCGAGCTGAGGAGCAACTTCCACCACAATCAAACCACACCCTTATCAAAAGATGTGTGGGTTTTTCTTTTAGTTCATCGGTTTCAAGTTCGCATCCGGGAGACATCTCACTCTCACCCAAGGCAAATTTCTAATCTGAGTGACAGTGTACCAACAACTTTGGAAATTATGTCCGTGTAAGTTCTTATTTATGGATGTGAAGAGCTCCACATTCATGGCGGGTTCAATGTTGAAAACTCGATTGTATTCCGACATTCTTTCTTAATCTTATTCCCAAGCATTCCGTTATTTTCATAATTCGATACCAGGATAGATTTTGAATTGAATCATAATTATGCGTCAAATCAAATGTATTTAACTAAAAGTGGCCTGATTTCTCATATAGCCTGAGATATGTAGTAAACCTGCTAAGGGGGATCGACCATAATACCTAAAGTCCGTACCAAAATCCCTTTCCTAAGCCTGAGATATGTAGTAAACCTGCTAAGGGGTATACTTTAGTGACTTTTTGCTCTCCTTGACTCAATTGGCTAACTTCTTAATTCCTATTTGGCTATAATTACAATTCAATTGATAATCTTTTCAATCCCCTTTTAAATTCAATTTGCAAGACCAATTTTTGGGCCTTATCAGCAGCATACAACTTCATAACAATTCCCAGCCCACCTCAACCTCATGCCAAATAAAACCAAATAGCACAACATAAACATATGGGAATTTTTTCAAAATGTCAATATTTTAGTATTTAATAAGGTATTGTGTCAACAGTTTCAATATTTAGTGATAGTATCAAAATTTTACCTTATTAGGTATGTTAATTATATTTTAATTATTTGGTTTAATTAAAAAGAATATAGAATTTATATAACAAACAAGAACTATTTAGGGGAGAGAAAATTTTTAAAAATTAACAGATGCTTAAAATTCTCAACATCAACATACCTAACACAAAAAAAAAAACAGAATACAAAATACATTAAATCTGTGAAATATAAAAATACATACTAACTATGAAAGAATCAAAATTCCATCTACACTTCCAAATCTATGAATACAAAATACATTAAATCTATGAAATACAAAAATACATACTAACTATAACAAAATAAAAATTCCATATACACTTACAAATCTATTCCATAATAGTAAATAACACAATCAAACACATCATATGTGTTACATTGACTTAACTAACACAAAAAAAAGAAAACCA
Source organism: Solanum pennellii (assembly GCF_001406875.1). Classification (NCBI taxonomy): domain Eukaryota; kingdom Viridiplantae; phylum Streptophyta; class Magnoliopsida; order Solanales; family Solanaceae; genus Solanum; species Solanum pennellii. The sequence continues at coordinate 52,376,489 of NC_028645.1, read as the reverse complement.
GAATACCAAATACAATAAATCTATGAAATACAAAAATACATACTAACTATAACAGAATCAAAATTCCATATACACTTCCAAATCTATTCTATAATAGTACAAACACATTGTAACATGTATTTATTTGAATCTTAAAAGTTACTAAACAAATTCAACTAAACATGCAAGACTCAAAACATGCAAAAAAATAAAATACCTCTTCTCGAACAATTTTGTCTTCTTCACCTTCGTTGTTATGAATTTGTGTGAGATTTTGTACACCGACGAAGTCCTGCAATTTTCCCCTTCGTCTATCCTCCATAGATTTAGAAGCGGAACCTACATTGTTGTTTATTTTTTGAGTGAAAAAAAGATTAAATGATGGAAAATCAGAAGAAGTTTGATTATTTTATTCGATACCTCTAGTAACTTTCTTGAAATCATCCATTGAAGAGAGAATTTTGGATTATAAATCCCTAAAAGAGGTTTTAAGAACAACAACAAATCAAAAAGATTTTAAAAAAAACAGTAAAATCAGTAAGCAAATAATAAAGAATATAAAACATGAATACCCAAATCAATGTAAATCTTCAAATCCAATCTTGAAATGAAAGTAAAGGAAAATAATCGAAAATAAAAATATATTGAATCTGAAAATATGGGGATATTTGATTTGGATTAATCTTAGAGAGAGAGATTGAAAAAAGTATAACTAAAGGCCTTTAATATCTAGTCAATTACCGAAATATAGGGCCCATGTAATTTATGAAAGAGAAAACATGATTTGTATCAGAATATTTTTTTATTTTTAAAATAATGACATTTTTGACATGTTTACTAATAATATTAGAGTATGGAGATTATCACTAAATAAGTTGGTTTTTTGACTAGTTAGCTAAATTTTCCTAAACACATATCACCCCCAACTCCATCTAATCCCAACGCTTAACCCATAGGTACAACCAAACCGACCCGACCCCATCACTCTTCTTCTTCACGCGAGATCCGACCTAGCAACGCGTGAACAACAACGCTAGTAAAACCCAGAAATTGCAGAAATTTACAACATACAACAGCCATACTCGACAAGCCTTACCATGTCTTCTTCGCTCCAAAATACAACGAGAAGTCACGTCCAACAGTACTCATGTATGCCCTCTTCTTCTTTTCCTTAAACTCAGCCGACTCCAACTCCAGACGCCCAAGAATTTTTTTTGTATAAATAGACCTTTGCACTCAAGTGATGAGCGATGGTTTTTGAATTTGGACTCTTAGAAGAAGATTTGAGCTTTGTTTTAAAGCAATTGTCACTTCTACACTTCAAATTTTTATATCTAACTTCCTAATTCTAAGTTACGAGAAGATCGACGCTTGAATTTTCTTGGCATACCGTTCGTATTAAAAACTCATGGTAAAAGAATCACCCCTCTCAAGCTCGTTCGTCCCAGTTGCTGCTCAAAGAAAGGAAACCTCTTCAATTCGTTTACCTCAACTTTATATCTACGAGATTGTGATGTCTTTGTTTCTGTTTGGCTGTTGCTGTTGCTATGATGAATTTATTTTTATGCTAACCAATATCCTGTTCTTATCAGTAGTATAGTAATGTTCTTGCTAAGCTTCTCGACACTATTCATATTCGTTCAAATCTTAAATTCTTGCATAAGTTTCATGCACTGTAGTTTTGGTTTAAGCTTTTCAAAGTAGCACTCCTCCCGACTTCAGTTCTGTTTTGTTGCAATATCTTCCGGTGTTGTTACAGTTTAGGTCGTTTCGTTGTTTAATTTAGAAATATGATCTATTTGGTTTGATTTGATCCCTTAATCATAGAGTGTGCCATTTTTGACTGCAATTGTTATACTCATTTAAAATCGATTCGTACATAGGTCAATAATCTTACTCCATGTCTCTTTTTTGTGTGTATATTTATTTTGCTTATTGTGAATTCACTTCATGATTGTTTGGTCTCCAGTACCTTAGCATCTTTCCCCTGTATATTCCCTGCTAGATATATGTTATTAAAATATGCATTCAAATACTTTTAGTATATAATTTATACTTTGGAAGCTAATCTGCTTTTCATGTTTAGGTGTGGCATGATTATTTGAACTAAGTAATAGAAAGGTTTAACGGTGTACCAATGTTCTCACTATAATATGATTTTATCTTGATTAATATTTACCGAATATTGCACCTCTTGTGAGACTAGTTTGAATAGCTCGAGTAATCATCATGCTCTTTTGTCTCCAATCTATTTTGTTAGTTAGGACTTCTTATTTTTTTTTGTTTGAAGTCTCGAAACTACCTTATGAAACTTGGATAAATGTTTGTCTCGTTCTGTGTGGAATAGTTTGGTGTTCATTTGGTTTCAACTATGTTGGCTATTGACCTATTTTTTCTCTAATGTTTGCGCGTGTTCCTTTGGTCCTGAACTTCTCAACTATGTTAACCTCTCATAAAGTCTATAACCTATTGTTCTCGTTTGATAGGTGATGTTTATGTCTCTCGGGATTAATCTATGATTTACATCTTTAAATTTCAAACTCGCTAGCCCCTGTAAGTGATCTGCGTGTTCCTTCTTTCGAATTCAATTCTGTTTCTTGTCATGATAAATTTTTGGACAGTTGTTTCTCATTTTGTGCTCATCTTTCTGTCGTGTGCGACTTTAGCATTTTCCCAACCTGCTCGTTTAGCTTTGCTGTTGTTCTTTAGGACAAATGCTCCATGATAAACTGATATCCTCCCCTGTTAAATGATTATCCCTATTTCATAATTTAGTCGCTGGTTGGTAATCTTTTCTGAATGCTTGTGACTATTATTTCTTTTATCTTAGCATGGACTGTTAACATTTATTTGGCTCATAATGCCCTGGGTTCTTTCTATATATATATATATATATATTAGGTGTACAAATTCGAAAGACTCGAGTCATGCTAATGATAAAAAAATGGCTATTTAAACATATTGTTAGCACTTAACATCCATAACAATGCATATTGTATCCAAACCATTTAATAATCAAAACCCTGTAAGGAATGACACTAACAGTTGAAGCCAAGAAGGTTAGCACAACTTTAGTTACAACTTTAGAGAGTCACTTACACAAATGAAGAAAGAAGGAAAAATAGCAAGGTGAAAGAATATGAGAAACTGGGCAAAATAAAATGATAAAAAGTGGTATGTTTAACCGATATGTCAAGGAGGGCAAAAAGTCACTAAAGTATACCTAAATATACCCTACCTGACTCTGAGCCTATGTTACAAGCTAAGAAAGTCCTATCGTGATCCTATAAGTTGTTTAGCGAACTTAAAGCAGTGAAAATAAGGGCAAGCTTATGGCAATATGTATGAATGAGTTGTGAATTTATTTTGAGAGTGAGTGTTGAAAAGTAATCCTTATACTCAAACTAAAATCATTGTGTGAAAAATGAGGATATTGTTTTGTAATGAGGACACTAGTTGCAATACCGGAAATATCAGCACCTCGGTGAGAAATTGAAGAGGATAGGTGTTAGTGCGTGGTGAGTCTGTGTCATGGCCTTATTCCACATAATTCTAGCCTAATAGTGATAACATGCATTAATATGATGAGACTGATCGGGATTGATAGCCAAATGATTTCGAAAGATAAAACATGGATACTATTGTACAAAGATTTTGTAGTGAGTCATAGTGCGTCGCTTGAGAAAAAACAACAAATTTAAGTTGAGTGTGTTGATATACCTTGGTTTCACGGTATTTTTAAGGCTTTTTCCTTAAGTTTAGTGTGTGTCCAAAAGCCTTTTTGTATTAATTTTTATGTAAGTTTCTCTTTATTTGCAGGAAATCTGTCTAAAGATGAATGCGGAAGTTTTTGAGCAAGAATGCAGAAAAGTACCACCTACATAGCTTGTGACGGTCCGTCGTGCCTTTGTCGGTTCGCAGGTGGCATAGTAGTGAAGCTGCTGAAGGAAGATGGAGAAGTCTGACCTAGCGTGGGGTTACGAAGTGCATGACGGACCGTCGTAGCCATGACGGTCCGTCCTGCTGGTTCGTCATGATGATCAGAGAAGTAGTACCAGTACCCAAATTCCAAGAGTTTAAGTGTTATGGAACGGAGACCCTCGACGGACCGTTGTGCCTGTGACGATCCGTCATACCTGCCGTCGAGGGTAATGAAGAGAGCAGCAGAAGAATTTGCAAAGAATGGGACGACGGAGTCCATGACGGCCCGTCGTGACCACGACGACCCATCGCGAGGTCTGTCGACCCAGCCGCGTCTTGACCGATTTTCAGCAAATAGAGTCCTTCTTTGATTAGTTTTTTTTTTTTTTTTTTATAAATAGTTCGAAAAACCTCACTTCTGGGGTTAGACTCTTGGTTATTAGACACTTTTATGTTAGATGTTGAGAGATTATTTTAATTATTAGTCTTTGGATTTTTACACTATTCTCTGGAGTTGATTTTTGGTGATTTTGTCGATTAATCAAGTAAATTTCTGGATTTTATTCTTCCTCGTTGAAGTAAGTGCATGAATTCTTATGTCATATATATGAATATTGTGATTATGACTATGGGTAACTAAACTCCATAATTAGGGTTGTGGGAACCATGGGGGAATAATAAGATAAAATCTAACTAAAATAACGATTTTAGAATAGTGTCTTGCATGTATTGATAATTCTTTCGCTTAGAAGTCTTTTTAACGGATGACCAACGTGAGAACTCGCCTTAATGCTACTTGCCGGACCAAGGAGGTAGATAATAGGAAAAGAATTATCAACATAGATTTAGTGTATACTATCTAATAGGCTAGTATTGATTGGTACGAGGTAATAACTTAGTCAAATATCAATACAATGCTTGATATGAGGTAAAGGTAAGGGTTAGTGTAGCAACACACGTAGCCGGACCAAGGTGCGGAGTGAAATTTTCTAGATGCCGGACCAAGGATTTAGAAATACATAACTTATCACGTTGCATGCAAGATACTAGGAAAGAATTGTTATAGTTAGAATTATCAAGTTAGAAACCTGTGGGGAACACGTAAACCCTAGTTGCTTTTATTAATTGATTAAACTCCAATATTTGAATCTGTTAGCTGTCTACTTTAATTTAGCTAATTATTTTCATTCATTTAGAAATAAAAACCCCCCTTTATTGTCTTTGCTTTCAAAGGAAATAATTGACTAAATAATAGTAATAATAGATTGAAGTTAAGTTTGAACTATTTTCCTCGTGGGAACGATCCCAACCTCATTAGTTGGGTTCTTTACTTGATACGACCGCTTTACTTCTTATTTGAGAAGTAAGTTTGAGCCTATCACCATCTTAAATTGTTCTCCTAATGCTAATGAATATAAAGACAAAATCTAAAGTCAAACTTTGTTTTTTAGTCTTTTTATCATTTCGTAAAGAATGAGATGGTTCATTTTAATATTTTGTCAAGTAAGTCATTATTTTTGTTAGTTATTTTTTTTGTAAGTTTACTCAAAACTAATCTATAGATGGGATCAGTACAAAAATTGTTAACATATTAAGATTCATAATTATAATCTATTTTCTTGAGTGATTTTTAAATAAAATAGAAAAAGAATTTCACTAAATTAATTATTTAATTAAAATATATATTTTTGACATGATATTAATCATCGAAGAATCTAATGTATTGTTATTATCTCTTATTATATTTATTTGAAAATGTCAAAATAATTTTTCTATTCAAAACTAATGCAATTACTATTATAAATATATATAATGTTGTAATATTGAAGCTGTAAATGAACCTTTCATTAAGAATTGGTTGATCAATGATTAGTATTTTATCAAATGCAAAGCTTATGGTGCAAATACTATACAAAGAAGATGATAACATTGTAGAAAATAGATAAAACTTGCGAAAATATATGAAGATCGATAAACTTTTTCAAAGATATCAACATTCTATGTTCCTCGAATGTGAAATGTTTTAACTCATAATCTAACACAATTCTCTATTTCCTTGATGCATTGAATTTTTCGAAATTCAACTTTCTCGATTTGGGTTTTAAACAATGCATTTATGTCGTATGAACATTTGAAAAAGATTATTAAGTAATATATTGAAGTTGTTTACTGAAAAAAAAAGGTATAAAGTATAGAAATATCATATATTTAGAATCTAATTACATCCTATCGTAGAAGTTTTCTCAATTAATAAAATCTCAATTTTCTTGTTGCTCTCGAATACATTCCTTGGTTGTCTGATACATTACTAATAATATATATTACTTCATGGGAGGGATTGCAACGACTCTTTTGGTCGTTTTGAGTACTAGAGATTTTTATTTCATAAATATTTTTTTGATAGACTTTAAATTGGTGTTTTGGACAATTTATAATTATAACTATGAAATTAGTGGGTAGTTTTAATAAATTATTTAGTTGGTGATTAAAGAGAATAACATAAAATTCATAGTGGGTCACTTTGATAATTATTGAGTATACAAATTAGTGTAGTAAATAACATAATTTGTAGAAGGAAAGGGGAGGCAAAGAAGAACAGTGAGAAAGACGGCTTACCTGTGCGGCAACATTAAAGATTAAGTGTGGATTCGTTTAGCGGTAAGTTTCTTTATAAATTCGTAACATGCAGATTGGTGGGAAGAATATATTATTTCTTGTAAAAATATAAATATTCAGGTGTATGCTAAATTGCTACGAGATGGGTTTAAGTACAAATTGTTGATTGAAAAAGTTGGGTGAAATTCGTTGAAGTCATTAATCATCAAGTAGTGTCTAATGGATTTAGTTCTCATATTTATTCAATTGTACTGAACATTAGTCATAAGGGTAAAAAAAAAGAAAAAAAACTTTTGACAGCTACTTAATGAAAATAATTACCAATCATTAGGTATGAAAAAATTTATATATATAGGTAAATTAATGTAAATACTTTATTGATTTGATAATGGTAGATTCTATTGAAATTTATCGTGTACGTGAAACTTCTCCCGTAGTTCCTATAAAATATTGTCGGTGAATTTTATAGGTCCTTTTGTTGTTGGGTGATGGCTGAGAGAAAATTTAGGCAGCCATTAATCATTAATGTGTAAACAAATTGGAAGGTTAAGGTATGGATGTGCATGTGGAAAAGCTTACTGCCACTGGTTTGGCACCAGTGACTTTAAATTTTAGACATTAAATTATTTTATACCTTATTATATGTTATAATTTTATACATTGAAGTATGATATTAATTATGGTTGGATAAGAAGGTATTAGATGAGAAGAATTGCTAAGTTATAATTGAGACCTACCCATAGGTTTAAACTTTATGAAATTGATTATAGAAATTACGTGAGTTTTGGGTCTAGGCTAGACATATAATAAGAGTGTTTATGCTTGTTAACCTACACCTTATGTATATATATACTTGATAGATTGGAAGGGTTTGGAGGCAATAAGGAAAGGAAAGACATTGGAGAAGTAGTTGCTTGACTTCGAATCTTCGGTGGAGGTAGGTTATGGTTTGTTTCTATTTGATAGATAAACTCTCAATAGCGATTAATATGTATTGAGTGATAATGTGATGTTTTCTATGTACTTGATTGTGTGGTTGTATGTCTTGGTTGTGTGGTTTGTGATTGTCCTAAAATTCTGAGAATGTTGAATTTATAATCTTGAAACCTCTCTATTAAAATGATGCCGTGAATAAAGAAGGTTTGATGATATAAAATGATGAGATAATTGGATCGGAGTGTCACGTTCCGACACAGTATTATGGGATTGGAGTGTCACGTTTCAACACGGTATGTGGAATCGGAGTGTCACGTTCCGACACAATAACATTAAAGGAAAGGAATCTTGAATTAACTTAATATACTCAATCTGAAAAAACCCATTTTCGAAATGAGTATGGCGTGGAGGCATGAGTCCTCACAGGTGTGCTTAATATTGTGATTGATGGTCTACCTACTATGGTGTTGTTGTCACTAGTTCATGTGTTTGTTGCTTGCCACATGTTAAGTATTGTAGTTGATTTCATATTATTATTCAATATATATTGGTTCATATTTTGATTTGGCTGATAATACCTACTCAGTATGTGTTCCTTGTACTGACCCCTACTTGTATTTTCCTATTTGTTCTTTTGTGGAGTGCAACAAGTGTACCATCGACTTCGACTCGCCCTCAGCTCTAGCCAGTCTCCAGCACATAAGAGTTCAGGGTGAGCTAATCTGCTTTTCATGTTTAGGTGAGGCATGATTATTTGAACTAATTAATAGAAAGATTTAAAGGTGTACCAATGTTCTCACTATAATATGATTTTTTCTTGATTAATGTTTACCCGATATTGCACCTCCTGTGAGACTAGTTTGAATAGCTCGAGTAATCATCATGCTCTTTTGTCTCCTATCTTTTTTGTTAGTTAGGACTTCTTATTTATTTTTTTTTGTTTGAAGTCTCGAAACTTTCTTATGAAACTTGGATAAATCTTTGTCTCGTTGTGTTTTGAATAGTTTGGCGTTCATTTGGTTTCAACTATGTTGGCTATTGACCTGTTTTTTCTCTAATGTCTGCGCGTGTTCCTTTGGTCCTGAACTTCTCAACTATGTTAACCTCTCATAAAGTCTATAACCTATTGTTCTCGCTTGATAGGGTATACCTAAATATACCCTACCTGACTCTAAGCCTATGTTACAAGCTAAGAAAGTCCTATCGTGATCCTAAAAGTTGTATAGCGAACTTAAAGCAGTGAAAATAAGGGCAAGCTTATGGCAATATGTATGAATGAGTTGCGAATTTATTCCGAGAGTGAGTGTTGAAAAGTAATCCTTATACTCAAACTAAAATAATTGTGTGAAAAATTAGGATATTGTTTTGAAGTGAGGACACTAGTTGCAATACCAGAAATATTAGCACCTCGGTGAGAAATTGAAGAGGATAGGTGTTAGTGCGTGGTGAGTCTGTGTCATGGTCTGATTCCACATAATTGAAGACAAATAGTGATAACATGCATAAATATGATGAGACTGATCGGGATTGATAGCCAAATGATTGCGAAAGATAAAACATGGATACTATTGTACAAAGATTTTGTAGTGAGTCATAGTGCATCGCTTGAGGACAAACAACGAATTTAAGTTGAGGGTGTTGATAAACCGTGGTTTCACGGTATTTTTAATGCTTTTTCCTTAAGTTTAGTGTATGTCCAAAAGCCTTTTTGTATTAATTTTTATGTAAGTTTCTCTTTATTTGCAGAAAATCTGTCTAAAGATGAACGCGGAAGTTATTGAGCAAAAAATGCAGAAAAGTACCACCTACGGAGCTTGTGATGGTCCGTCGTACCTTTGTCGGTCCGTAGGTGGCATAGTAGTGAAGCTGCTGAAGGAAGATGGGGAAGTCTGACCAAGTGTGGGGTTACGAAGTGCATGACAGACCGTCGTAGCCAAAACGGTCCGTCCTGCTGGTTCGTCGTGATGATCAGAGAAGTAGTACCAGTACCCAAATTCTAAGAGTTTAAGTGTTATGGAACGGAGACCCTTGACGGACCGTTGTGCCTGTGACGATCCGTCATACCTGCCGTCGAGGTTAATGAAGAGAGTAGCAGAAGAATTTGCAAAGAATGGGACGACGGAGTCCATGACGGCCCGTCGTGACCACGACGACCCATCGCGAGGTCTGTCGACCCAGCCGCGTCTTGACAGATTTTCAGCAAATAGAGTCCTTCTTTGATTAGGTTTTTTTGTTTTTTATAAATAGTTCAAAAAACCTCGATTTTGGGGTTAGACTCTTGGTTATTAGACATTTTTATGTTAGATGTTGAGAGATTATTTTAATTATTAGTCTTTGGATTGTTACACTATTCTCTGGAGTTGATTTTTGGTGATTTTGTCGATTAATCAAGTAAATTTCTGGATTTTATTCTTTCTCATTGAAGTAAGTGCTTGAATTCTTATATCATATATATGAATATTGTGATTATGAGTATGGGTAACTAAACTCCATAACTAGGGTTGTGGGAACCATGGGGGAATAATAAGATAAAATCTAACTAAAATAACGATTCTAGAATAGTGTCTTGCATTTATTTATAATTCTTTCGCTTAGAAGTCTTTTTAAAAGATGGCCAACGTTAGAACTCGCCTTAATGCTACTTGCCGGACCAAGGAGGTAGATAATAGGAAAAGAATTATCAACATAGATTTAGTGTATACTATCTAATAGGCTAGTATTGATTGGTACGAGGTAATAACTTAGTCAAATATCGAATATAATACTTAATATGAAGTAAAGGTAAGGGTTAGTATAGCAACACACGTAGCCGGACCAAGGTGCGGAGTGAAATTTTCTAGATGCCGGACCAAGGATTTAGAAATACATAACTTATCACTTTGCATGCAAGATACTAGGAAAGAATTGTTATAGTTAGAGTTATCAAGTTAGAAACATGTGGGGCACACGTAAACCCTAATTGCTTTTATTAATTGATTAAACTCCAATATTTGAATATGTTAGTTGTCTACTTTAATTTAGCTAATTATTTTCATTCATTTAGAAATAAAAACCCCCCTTTTATTGTCTTTGCTTTCTAAGGAAATAATTGACTAAATAATAGTAATAATAGATTGAAGTTAAGTCTGAACTATTTTCCTCGTGGAAACGATCCCAACCTCATTAGTTGGGTTCTTTACTTGATACGACCGCTTTACTTCTTATTTGAGAAGTAAGTTTGAGCGTATCACCATCTTAAATTTTTCTCCTAATGCTTATGAATATAAAGACAAAATCTAAAGTCAAACTTTATTTTTTAATCTTTTTATCATTTCGTAAAGAATGAGATGGTTCATTTTAATATTTTGTCAAGTAAGTCATTATTTTTGTTTGTTATTTTTTTTGTAAGTTTACTCAAAACTAATCTATAGATGGGATCAGTACAAAAATTGTTAACATATTAAGACTCATAATTATAATCTATTTTCTTGAGTGATTTTTAAATAAAATAGAAAAAGAATTTCAATAAATTAATTATTTAATTAAAATATATATTTTTGACATGATATTAATCATCGAAATATCTAATATATTATATTATCTCTTATTATATTTATTTGAAAATGTCAAAATAATTTTTCTATTCGAAACTAATGCAATTACTATTATAAATATATATAATGTTGTAATATTGAACCTGTAAATGAACCTTTCATTACGAATTGGTTGATCAATGATTAGTATTTTATCAAATGCAAAGCTTATGGTGCAAATATTACAAAAAGAAGATGATAACATTGTAGAAAATAGATACAACTTGCGAAAATATATGAAGATCGATAAACTTTTTCAAAGATATCAACATTCTATGTTCCTCGAATGTGAAATGTTTTAACTTATAATCTAACACAATTCTCTATTTCCTTGATGCATTGAATTTTTTGAAATTCAACTTTCTCGATTTGGGTTGTAAACAATGCATTTATGTCGTATGAACATTTGAAAAAGATTATTAAGTAATATATTGAAGTTGTTTATTGTAAAAAAAAAAGGTATAAAGTATAGAAATATCATATATTTAGAAGCTAATTACATCCTATCGTAGAAGTTTTCTCAATTAATAAAATCTCAATTTTTTTGTTGCTCTCGAATACATTCCTTGGTTGTCTGATACATTACTAATGATATATATTACTTCATTGGAGGGATTGTAACGACTCTTTTGGTCGTTTTGAGTACTAGAGATTTTTATTTCATAAATATTTTTTTGATAGACTTTAAATTGGTGTTTTGGACAATTCATAATTATAATTATGAAATTTGTGGGGTAGTTTTAATAATTTATTTAGTTGGTGATTAAAGAGAATAACATAAAATTCATAGTGGGTCACTTTGATAATTATTGAGTATACAAATTAGGGTAGTAAATAACATAATTTGTAGAAGGAAAGGGGAGGCAAAGAAGAACAGTGAGATAGACGGCTTACCTGTGCGGCTACATTAAAGATTAAGTGTGAATTCGTTTAGCGGTAAGTTTCTTTATAAATTCATAAACATGCAGATCGGTGGGAAGAATATATTACTTCTTGTAAAAATATAAATGTTCAGGTGTATGCTAAATTGCTACAAGATGGGTTTAAGTACAAATTGTTGATTGAAAAGTTGGGTGAAATTCATTGAAGTCATTAATCATCAAGTAGTGTCTAATGGATTTATTCTCATATTTGTTCAATTGTACTGAACATTAGTCATAAGGGTAAAAAAAAAGAAAAAATGACTTTTGACAGCTACTTAATGAAAATAATTACCAATCATTAGGTATGATCAAATTTATATATATAGGTCAATTAATGTAAATACTTTATTGATTTGATAATGGTAGATTCTATTGAAATACATCGTGTACGTGAAACTTCTCCCGTAGTTCCTATAAAATATTGTCGGTGAATTTTATAGGTACTTTTGTTGTTGGATGATGGCTGAGAGAAAAGTTAGGCAGCCATTTGTCACGACCCAAAACGGGTCGTGAATGGCACCCACACTTACCTCCTTAGGTGGGTGAACCAAGACATCTAAACCCCAACATATACCAATAGTTCAACTATAAATAATATAAATAATGCGGAAGCTCCAAAAGATACTAAGCAACCAATTTAAATAAGTTTCTAAAGTTTAATACTTATCATCCCAAAATCAGATAGTCATCACATCAAGGACATCTAATCTCCAATACTACGTCTAAGAATATCGAATACACTAAAATAAAGAATAAAATGGTATGTGTCCGAAAGTATAGGACATCATGTCGTGACCGAGAGAATCCAACACGAGCTTGAATGGATAGCTCACCCTGTAACTTGATATGCTGGAGAGTGGCTAGAGCTGAGGGAAATCAGAAGTCATAGCTACACTCGCTGCATTTCATAAAAGGAAAACAAAGAAGAAAACAAGTAGG
>NC_028645.1:52335929-52336709 GCF_001406875.1 Solanum pennellii | reverse complement strand
TTCCGCAAGACTCTACTAGACTTGTCCTTGTGTGATGAGATCAACGAACCTAACGCTCTGATATCAAGTTTGTCATGACCCAAAACGGGTCGTGAATGGCACCCACACTTACCTCCTTAGGTGGGCGAAACAACACATCTAAACCCCAACATATACCAATAGTTCAACTATAAATAATATAAATAATGCGGAAGCTCCAAAAGATACTAAGCAACCAATTTAAATAAGTTTCTAAAGTTTAATACTTATCATCTCAAAATCTGATAGTCATCACATCAAGGACATCTAATCTCCTATACTAAGTCTAAGAATATCGAATACACTAAAATAAAGAATAAAATGGTATGTGTCCGAAAGTATAGGACATCATGTCGTGACCGAGAGAATCCAACACAAGCTTGAATGGATAGCTCACCCTGTAACTTGATATGCGGGAGGCTAGCTAGAGCTGAGGGAAATCAGAAGTCATAGGTACACTCGCTGCATTTCATAAAGGGAAAACAAAGAAGAAAACAAGTAGGCCTCAGTACGAGGCATCATGTACTGAGTAAGTATTATCGGTCAACCCAAAATAGTAACTTATTTACAAAGAATAATCGTATGAACTCAACCATAGCACTTAACATGTGATAAGAAACAAACAACACGAACAAGTGTCAACAACAATAAAGTAAGCACGTATTAAGTCAACAGTATCAAGATCACACATGAGGACTCATGCCTCCAAACCAAACCATTTTGGGAGTTGAGTTCTTTGAGATTGAATATCTTCCATTAATT
>NC_028645.1:52327260-52334812 GCF_001406875.1 Solanum pennellii | reverse complement strand
GTGTCGGAACGTGACACTCCGATCCAAGAATACCGTGTCGAAACGTGACACTCCGATCCAATTATACTATTAATTTATCCTTTATTATCACCGCTTTCAATTCATTGTTATATTATTTTCATCAAGCCTTCTTTATTCAAGGCATCACTTCGATAGATAGGATTAGAGAATATAAATTCTACGGTCTCAGGATTTCAGACAAATCACAAACCACACAACCAAATCACACAATCACACAGTCAAGTAAATAGAGAACTTCACAATATCATTCAAGGCATATCAATCACTATTAAGAGTTTACTATCAAATAGAATAAACCATGACCTACCTCCATCGAAGAACTGAATTCAAGCAAGCTCCAATACTTTTCCTTTCCTCAATGCGTTCGAAACTTTTCAATCTATCAATTATATATACATAATTTGTAAGTTTAAAAGCCTATAATCACTCATGTTATTCTATGTTTAGCTTAGACCCAAAAATTCACCTAATTCTATGATCAATTTCCTAAGTTCAAATCCAAGGATAAGCCTTAATTCCTCCCATTAGCATAATTTTAATGTACTTTATATAATGTACTACACCTTATATTTAAATACGTATTAAAATATGTTAAAACTTGAACCATTACGAAATACAAAATTTTACATGTCCAATCGAATCGATGACATTCTCTTTTATACAATTCATTGTAATCTATACAACATATAATTTGTAAAACTAATTAAATCAAACAACCTATCACTATTTGGGTATAAAAAAAAAGACTCATATACTAATATTCAAACCCACGTGATTGGCCAGCAAGTTTCAACCCAATTTATTTTATAAAATTAACAAATAACGTCAATCCTACATTCTCCAATCACTGTAAGCTCCAATGCTTTAAAATAATAATTTCCTACACTACATATTCTAATCATTAACTTCTAATTCTTTGCCAAATTTCATGCCATAATTATTCCTACCATTAATTAACAATAGCTAGGAGAATTAGGTTCATGCTCTTTCAATTCAATATCATTCCAATTTGTTTACACATTAATGATTAATGGCTGCCTAACTTTTTCAATCAACAATTTGTACTCAAACCTGTCTCGTAGCAATTTAGCATACAGCTGAACATTTATAGTTTTACAAGAACTAATATATTCTTTCCACCAATCTGCATGTTACGAATTCATAAAGAACTTACCGCTAAACGAATCCACGCTTAATCTTTAATGTAGCTGCACAGGTAAGCCGTCTTTCTCACTGTTCTTCTTTTTTCCTCTTTTCTTTTCGTCTACAGATTATTTGTTACCCTAATTATTATACTCATATAATTATAATAGTGATAAAAGTGACCCACTATTAATTATAATAATATTTCTTAACCATTAACTAAATAAATTAGTAAAACTACCCCACTAATTTCATAATAATAATTATGAATAGTCCAAAACACCCACTTAAATCTATTAGAAAGTATTTTCTAACATAAAAATTTCTAGTGCCCAAACCGACTACACGGGTTGTTACACCATTAATCATTAATGTGTAAACAAATTTGAAGGTTAATGTATGGATGTGCATGTGGAAAAGCTTACTGCCACTGGTTTGGCACCAGTGACTTAAAATTTTAGACATTAAAATATTTTATACCTTATTATGTGTTATAATTTTATACATTAAAGTATGAAATTAATTATGGTTGTGTGGTTTGTGATTGTCCTAAAATTCTGAGACTGTTGAATTTATTATCTTGAAACCTCTCTATTAAAATGACGCCTTGAATAAAGAAGGCTTGATGATATAAAATGATGAGATAATTGGATCGGAGGGTCACGTTCCGACACGGTATTATGGGATTGGAGTATCACATTTCGACACGGTATGTGGAATCTGAGTGTCACGTTCTAACACAATAACATTAAAGGAAAGGAATCTTGAATTAACTTAATATACTCAATCTCAAAGAACCCATTTTCGAAATGAGTATGGCGTGGAGGCATGAGTCCTCATAGGTGTGCTTGATATTGTGATTGATGGTCTACCTACTATGGTGTTGTTGTCACTAGTTCATGTGTTTGTGGCTTGCCACATGTTAAGTATTGTAGTTTATTTCATATTATTATTCAATATATATTGGTTTCTATTTTGATTTGGCCGATAATACCTACTCAGTATGTGTTGCTTGTACTGACCCCTACTTGTATTTTCTTATTTGTTCTTTTGTGCACATCAGAGTTCAGGGTGAGCTATTATTTCTAGCTCATACTGGATTATCTCATTCACGTCTTGATGACTTTGAATTTCGGACGTGGAACATTTTATTTTATTTTTGCATATTTTGATTCCTTAAATACTCTTAGACTTTGTAATTTGAGGATAGATGTCCTTGATGTGATGACTTTCAGATTTTGGGTATAATAAGTGTTAAACTTTAGAAGCTTATTTAATTGGTAACTTAATAAGTTTTGGAGCTTCGGCATTATTTTTGTTATTCATAGTTGAACTATTGGTATATGTTGGGATTTAGATTTGTTGGTTCGCTCACCTAGGAGGTTAAGTGTGGGCGTCACTCGGGACTCATTTTAGGTCGTGATAGGGATCTATTCAAGAGGGGATAAAAATATATCCGAGAGGGGTTCATGATATCTTAAGTTGTGAATTTATGTAATTTATTTTTCTATTAGATAGAAGAGCCAGGTTGAGAATGATGAAGGGCAAATTTGTCATTTCATAAATATTCTAGAATGTTTGTTTTTATGTTATGGCATCAAAAAAGTGATAATTGTTATAAAACAATATAATGTGGATGTCCACTACTCCAAGAAGTTACTACATAACCTCCTCAATTATGAAGATAATCATAACCTCCATAACCTCCAAGTTTATAACCATTACTCTTGTAACATTTCCCTTCCATAACCTGCCTCATTATATTCATGTTAATGTCATGTTTATGACTAATCTTTTGTATGCCTCTATGTTACACTATAAATAGAGGCATAAGGGTTCATATTGTATACACTTGAAAATTTGATGAAAACTTTGATGAATAAGAAAAGCTCTCATCTCTTGTCTCCCTATTTCTACTGCTTTCATCTTCTAATTTTTTTTATCTTATTTTGCTTTATTTTACAACATGTTATCAGCACGATTGTTCTACTATTGAAGGATTCAAGCAAAGAAAATATAAATAAGGTAAAAATATTTGTGTTTATTTTTCTCTCAAGGTAAATTACTATATAATTTATTTTATATTTTACTTTTGATTATGCATCATTAATTTTCTTATCATCTCAAAATCATATGAGTCCAACAAGTTGCTTTTACTTTTAGCAAACTTTTAATTTGATCACTAATATATTTAAAAGTAAAATTAGTTTTGTAAGTTAACAATTTGTAAGGAAATTATTCTTTATGACCTTGTTTTATTGAGTTATGTGACATATACATATTGATTGGATTATTATTGTTGGTTACTTTTGCACCTCTTTATTTTTATTTATCTAAACATTTACTTGTTGAGTTATCAACATATTTGTACTAACAAAGCTTGTTTTGTAGTTATTCTAAAATGGTTAGTAAATTATAATAATCATCATAACAATGTTGAGAGGAACTATTAAAATGTTTGCATTTATTTTAAATTGGGACTTTTATATGATTCTAACATGTTGTTTTATTTAATTGATTTTGTTTATTTTTATTGTATATCAAGTCAAGTTCAGATTATATTTATGATTTTCGATAATTATTTTTTTGGTAATTCATTTGATATATTAAGGTACTGGTTGAGGGTAAGATGGTGAATTCAAGTTTCACCGCACCAAGTGGGTATGACATCGGGTTAAAGTCTTGGTGCACCATGATAATAAGAAGTTGAATTCAAGTCCCATTATTTTATGACCAAATGTGTCTTTATATGGGTAAGACATTGGGTTAAAGTCGTAATGCATTATAGTGATGATATGATGATGACTGACATAAAGTTTTATACTTTTGACTGAAAGTCATGAAATTTACCCAATTAATTTGCTCCATTCTCTTATGTGAATGTGGTAGCAGTGTATTAATATGTCTGAAAAATGACAAGTGGCTGAATGTATGAATATGGGTATGGCAAAATGTTAATGATCATAATTGTTGTAATTAAATGAAGAACATTATGGGTTCTTAATATGTTCCTTCAAATGTGAAGGCAATTTTATCCATTAAAATTGTATAAAAGGTTATTAGACACATTGTACTTAAGATGGTCCTTCAAATGTGAAGGTAATTATTAAAGGTAATTTTATTCATCAAAGTGGTATGAGAGTTGGGCACATTGTTGTTGGTGCAACCTATTTTAAAAAGTTTTGTAAATCCCCCATCAAAATTAATGAATACAAAGTGGTAGTACATTTGGTACATTTGACCTCTTAAAGTGATGTTGAGGTGAGTTACATAGTGTTGACAATGAGTTTCTAACAAAAACTTATGGAACATGTAAAAATGGTTATGGTCCATCTCTTGAAGAAAATGTGACTTATGTTCGTATGGATAAGAACATGTTCATGTATTACTGGATGAATGTCCCATCTCACCTCTACGAGAGGTTTGAGAGAATGAAAGAAAATCTTTTGACATAAATAGTCATTTTGGTCATATATATATTCTGAGTACTACATAGATATTGTGGTATATTTTAAAATGAACTATTGGAGGACAAAAGAAAGAAATAAATCTTTTATGTAAAGGTTGTGGCCATGAACAAAATAAATGTTGTTGTGTGGCAACACAAATTTTTCATTGGTTATCAAGAAATAAGTCTTGAATGTAATAATTTTAACCATGACAATCAGAATAGTTTTCTCCTTGAAAGAGATGGTCACCATAAAATGACATTGTGAAAATTGTGAAAGTCCACAAAATTAATTGATAGTTACGAAAGGGCTAGTTTCTAACTATCAGGAGAAATAAAATTATTCATAATATTGGGGTTGTAGTAAATCTCAAAAGAAACTTTTTAAGTTTCGGAAGAATTGAAAACAAATATTATATTGAGACTATAAATTATGGGAAGATTTAATATCTTGAAATTACTACAACAAAAGTAGGTTATATATACTTGTGTATAAGATTACCCATTTTTCCTCTTGTTTGTTGTATACAAACATGGGCATGACGATGGAATCACATGGAAAAGTAAACTAGAAGTTTACTAGAATAAATACCAGTTGGCATAATCGATTGGTCATTCTGATTCAAATGTGATGCAAGAAATTGAGAATTCACGTGGCTATATGTTGAAGAAATAAAAGATTCTTCAAGAATTCTCTTTTGTTCTTGTTCTCGTGATAAAATGATCATTGTACTAGCTAAGGTTGGGATCGTACCCTAAAATTATTTGGAACATATAAAAAGGTGAATATGGGCCTATTCACATGTCATGTGGACTGTTTGCTATTATGATTTAATAGATGTATCTATGGTATGATCATATGTGCATTTGTATCAACTTACAAATTGATTTTTGTAAGGTTGTTTGCTCGAATTACTAAATTAAGAGCATAGTTTCGAGCTATAAAGTCATGTTGATAATGCTGGTTGGTTTAGCAGAAATTGTATACCTCCAATTATAGCTAGACCATTGATTATGAGAACAAATATCTCAAATAAAATTTTGTATTAGATGAGTTTATTTAACATGTATGTATCAAGCCAACAAGGTTCTCCCAACACAATTGGTTCAGGATCAGAACCAAATGATTTTCATCTAAAAATTTGATGTGCGCACATATAATATTATTGCTCCACACACCAAGATGGATCCCCAAATGAGGTTGACGGTGAATGTTAAATTTTCTAAAATTAGGGGGAGATATGTGTAGCAGCTGAAAAATTATGTGTGGGATGAATTATCTAGATCCTCGTTAAAAAGATGTGAAGTTGAAGTTCAAAAGATAATTCATTTCCAAAATGTTGCAAGTAATTTGTCAGATGTATTTGTTGATCCAATATTTTAAGTAAGCTGCAAATGCTCCAATAAATAGTCCTTGAAGGATAGAGTATATGGTACGCCTGAAGCGTGATAGACCAATCGATTCCAAATGCGGAACTCCTTGATAAAGGAGAGGAGCAAATTCTCAAAATGGTCATTACTAATGAGGCAAGTGCTTTGAAGAGCACTATGACATAACATTTCATAAAACCTTGGCAAAGGTTCAGGAACCCGAAAATGACGAAGAGATCTCGAGAAGTTATGTCGTATTTGAACCGATATCAAAATGGTCATCGACGGTATATTTGATATGATGTAGCACTCAGTGTTATAAATGGTTACGAGGATCTTAAATTCGAATATGTCATATAGTGTGGACAGGTAAATGATTGACACTATTCAAGTATATTTTGTTTCACTTAGAAAAGTGATGTTTTTGAACATTTAGTTCATAGATCAATTTATATGTCAGTGAGGATACAAATGAATCATTGTGCGAAAGTATAACCGTAAGATATAAAGTATAGTTCGTGCCTCGGGGCATAAAGAATTTTCGCAAAAGTATTGACATTATTGAATGGAGATATATTCCCCAATGGTGAATTCGATGAGACTTGTTTTAGTCTGGCAATAGATGAAATATTTGAATATGCATAATGATTGATTATTACGTCTAACTAGACGATGAAGGTTATATGAAAATCCTTAAAGGATTTAAAAGGTGTTAAAGCAATTTCATTGAGTACCCAATGGTTTTGATTTTTCTTAACATAAAGAAAGAATCTTTTCAACCTCATCAAAATGATTTAATATTTCATGAATTGATTTCAAGTGGTGCACTTCCAGATTGATGGTTATGCAAATGCTAGGAGATGTGTGATTTTCTTTGAGGAGAAAAGACAAGCTTCAATAAAATTGATCAATATCTCATGAGTCAAAAATGATTTGATTATGTAGATGCAGAATATTTATTTGATATACAGAAAGCTCGATCGCAAAAGAGTTATTTTCTTATATATGGAGGCACACCAGTATTTTGGCATTCAACAAACATTAATAACCACTTCTTCAAATTGTGCAGAAATTATATTGATCTATGAAGTAAGTGGGATGTGTTTGATTGGAATCATGATCTATCATATTCAGAAAATATGTGATTTTTCAGCCACCATATACGACAATAATATATAGCTTAATTGAAGGGAGGATATAATCAAAAGAGATCGAACAAAGTATAGTTCACCAAAAGTCTTTCACACATGATCTTCTACAAAATGGTGAGATAGACGTTCAAAGGTTTATACAAGTGATAATCTTGTAAACTTATTCACTAAATGTCACGACCCAAAACCGAGCCGCGACTGGCACCCACACTTACCCTCCTATGTGAGCGAACCAACCAATCTAAACCCTAACATTTCAATTTAATATCAACAAAAAGTAATGCGGAAGACTTAAACTCATTAATAAAAACCAATTCAATAACTTCTAAAATTCAACATCTATTATTCCCCAAATTCTGGAAGTCATCACCACAAGAACATCTATGATCAAATTACTAAACTAAGAGTATTCTAAGAA
>NC_028645.1:52323521-52323937 GCF_001406875.1 Solanum pennellii | reverse complement strand
TGAATCGTTCGCTCAGACTGTCCATCGGTCTGAGGGTGAAATGCAGTACTAAGGTCCAACCTAGTACCCAATTCGGCATGCAATGTTCTCCAAAACAAAGAAGTAAACTGTGTACCTCTATCTGATATGATGGAGAGTGGAACTCCATGTAACCGAACAATCTCTGAGATATAGAGTTTGGCTAACCTCTCTGCATTGTAAGTCACCTTGACCAGAATGAGGTGAGCAGACTTAGTTAACCTATCCACAATTACCCAAATAGAGTCAAACTTACTCAATGTCTTTGGAAGACCAACCACAAGTCCATTGCAGTCCTTTCCCACTTCCATCCGGGAATGGGCATTCTCTGAGGGGTTCCTCCGGGCCTCTGGTGTTCATACTTTACTTGCTGACAATTTGGACATTTGGCCACAAAA
>NC_028645.1:52305714-52313521 GCF_001406875.1 Solanum pennellii | reverse complement strand
TTATGAATTGGCATTGCCTCCAGGACTCTCAGGAGTGCACCCGGTATTTTATGTGTCTATGCTAAAGAAATACCATGGGGATGGAAACTACATTATTCGTTGGGATTCAGTTCTTCTTGATGAGAATTTGTCTTATGAGGAGGAGCCTGTTGCTATTTTGGATAGAGAGGTCTGCAAGTTGAGATCAAAGGAGGTTGCATCTATCAAGGTTCAGTGGAAGAATCGGCCAGTTGAAGAGTCCACTTGGGAGAATGAGGCTGATATGCAAGAAAGATATCCACATCTTTTTACAGATTCAGGAACTCTTTCTCGCCCTTGCTTTTCTTCCTATGATCGTTCGAAGACGAACGATGGGTAAATTGGTATCTATTGTGACAACCTGTTTAGTCGGTTCGAGCAGTAGAATTATTTTTGATAAAAACTGACTTGGTCGACGGACCACGCGACGGACCGTCATGGTCACGACGGACCGTGATGGACTCCGTCGTCCCATACTTGTGTAATTTCTTCTGCTGCTCTCCTCATTACCCTCGACGACAAGTAGGACGAACCGTCATAGGCACGACGGTCCGTCGAGGGTCTTCGTTCCAAAACACTTCAACTCTGGAATTTGGGTACTGGGATCGACACTCTGAACTTCACGACGGACATGCAGCACGAACCGTCGTAGATACGACGGACCGTCACAAGCTGCGTATCCCCGACTTGGTCAGACTTCCGCTAAAATTTTTAAATGGGTGTTTTGGACTATTCATAATTATTATTATGAAATTAGTGGGGTAATTTTTATAATTGAGTTAGTTGGGGGTTAAAGGAGATAACTTTAAAATAAATAGTGGGTTACTTTTATCATCTTTTATAATTGATTATACGATAATTAGGGTAAAAAGAATCTGTAAAAGAAAAATAAAAAGAGGAGAAGGGCGTGAAACGAACGAGGGGAGCGAGCGACTTAGACATCAGATTGAAAAGGTTCATAGGCATTGAGGAAAGCAAAGGCATTGGGAAGGTAGCTTGCTTGATTTCGATTCTTCGGTGGAGGTAGGTTATGGTTTATTTCTATGTGATAGATAAACTCTAAATAGCAATTGATATGTATTGAATGATATGGTAAAGTCTCCTATCTATTGATTGTGTGGTTGTATGCTTTTGATTGTGTGGTTTGTGGTTGGCCTAAAATTATGAGAATATTGAAATTCTAATCTTGAACCATCTATATCGAAGTAATGCCTTGAATAAAGGAGGCTCGATGAAATATTATTAACGAATGAAAAAGTGGTGAGATTAAATGAGGAATTCACGGAAATTTTGGATCAGAGTGTCACGTTCCGACACGGAATTATTGGATCAGAGTGTCACGTTCCGACACGGTATTATGGGATCGGAGTGTCACGTTCCGACACGATATATGGGATCGGAGTGTCGCGTTCCGACACAATAACATTAAAGGAAAGGAATCCTGAATTAACTTAATATACTCAAACTCAAAGAACCTATTTCCCAAATGAATATGGTGTGGAGGCATGAGTCCTCATGGGTGTGCTGGTGTTGTGATTGATGGTGTACCCATTTTGGTGTTGTTGTCAATGGTTCACGTGTTTGTTGTTTGCCACCTATTAAGTATTGTAGTTGATTTTATACTATTGTTTAATATATACTGATTTTTATTTTGAGTTGGCCTATGATACCTACTCAGTACGTGTTCCTTGTACTGACCCCTACTTGTATTTTCTTCTTGTTGTTTTGTGGGGTGCAGCAGGTGCACCATCGACTTCGACTCGCCCTCAACTCTAGCCAGTCTCCAACAAATCAGATTTCAGGGTGAGCTATTATTCCTATCTCGGGCTGGATTCTCTTCTTCACGTCTTGATGTCTTTGAAGTTCGGACATGGACCATCCTTTTACTTATTTTGTTTCATGAATACTGTTAGACTTGGTAATTTGAGGATAGATGTTCCTGATGTGATGACTTCCAGATTTTGGGAATAATAAGTTTTTGGATCTTCCGCATTATTTCTGTTAATTATAGTTGAACTATTGGTAAAAGTTGGGGTTTAGATTTGTTGGTTCGCTCACCTAGT
The DNA here is from genome assembly GCF_001406875.1 of Solanum pennellii. Taxonomy (NCBI): domain Eukaryota; kingdom Viridiplantae; phylum Streptophyta; class Magnoliopsida; order Solanales; family Solanaceae; genus Solanum; species Solanum pennellii. The sequence continues at coordinate 52,311,440 of NC_028645.1, read as the reverse complement.
AGGCTAAGTGTGGGTGCCACTCGCGACTCGTTTTGCGTGGTGACATTTTGTGACAATTTTTTTGTTGTCACTAAATAATAGATTGATTAGAGACAATAAAATATTTGTCACCAATTCTTTATATTATTAGTGAAGAAATAAATTTCATAATTAAATATAAATTTTCATTACAAAATTCATAATATTTAACTATGAACTCTAATTTGTCAATAATGTAACAACATATTTTTTAGATAAAAAATTTGTGTTAAAAACTTAATAAATTATAAGACAAAAAATATTTTGTTATGAATTAGAAACATTATTAGTGACAAATAATGTGTCACTGATAACTTTAAATTTGTGGCTAACAGTACTTAACAAATGTCATCAATTAATTTTTTGGTGGGAAACTTTAGTGGACAAAACTTTGCTACTAATTTTTAATGTTTCGTCACTAAAAGTATGTGTCTCATATATTTATGCACGAAAAGTAAATTTTGTCACTAAAAGTGAATAATTAGTGACGAATTTGATGTCGTAGTTTGTCATGAATTACATACACTATTAGTGACGAAATAATGTGTCACCGACAACTTAATTCTTATGTTTCATCACTAAAAGTATGTGTCTCGTAAATTTAAGCACGAAAAGTAAATTTTGTCACTTAAAGTGAATAATTAGTAACAATTTTCATGTCGTAGCTATATATCATATTTATTGTAGTATAAGATACTAGTATATTTTGACTTTAAAGTGAGAAATTATTTGAGATGATTTATTGTAATGACCCTTTTGATCGTTTAAAGTACTAGAGCATTTTATTGCATAAAAGACTCTTTCGATAGATTTTAAATAAGAATTTTGGATTATTCGTAACTATAATTATAAAATTAATGGGATAGTTTTGATAATTTATTTAATTGGTGGTTAAAGAAAATAACATTAGAATTAGTAGTGGGTGACTTTTGCCATTTTTTAAAAATTAGTCTTATAATAATGAGGGTTTACTAATTTTGAGTGGTGAATTAAAAGAAAAGAGGGTTTGCTGGTTTGACACAAGCAATAATGGAGAAAATCGATTAAGGTAGCCTAAGAGCCTGTTTGGCTCAGCTTAAAAGCTGGTCAAACTGACTTAAAAGCTGGTTTTTGACTTATTTAGCTGTTTGGCAATACTCAAAATAACTTATTTTAAGTTAAAAAAAACTTAGTTTAAGCCAAAACTTAAAAGCTGGGGTAGGGGTGCTTTTTTTTTTTTTAGCTTATAAGTTGTTTTAAGTTGACCACATTTTTATCCAAACGCATAACTGCTTATTTGAAAAATAAGTTTCAGCACTTTCAAAAGTACTTTTTTAAAGCTGCTTTTATTAAGCCCATCCAAACGGGCCCTAAATTTATGCTTTCAATTTGATTTACATGTAATTATCTATTGGTGGCTATACAATTTAAGCCTGTGACTAGATAATTGACAAATTAGTGGTGGATTGAATAAAACATTTGAATTGGAAAACATGTTTTTGTACAACATGGCTTATTACTTGGATATGTTAAATTATTATTTATTAGTTGGATTGATGATGGTAAAATAATTAAGGGCTAATGATTAGAGAGATGGATAAATTAAGGGAAATTGGAATAAGGTTTCTTCCGCCACTCTTTTTCGAGGATCATATGATGCTGATGACAAAATGGACTTGAGGGAATATAATGTTGTTGTGGGAGAATACATTAGTTGGGAGAATTTGTCTTAATAGTGATATGTAGGGATTATGTGACAACTTTTTGTTTATTGTTTTGCGATAAGCTAAGTGGAAGCAGCAAGATACAACCTATTTTCTTTATTGTTATTAATTATAATTTGGTATAATAAGTAACCTTTATGATTAAATAAGAAATTTATGTTTGGAAATAAGAATGAGAAAATCGTGTTTTTGGTTTTAGAGCTTCGGGAATTATTTATGGCTATTAGTAGTATCAATTAATGTCCCTTTTGATTTACATTTGTGTAAGATGGATTCAAAGTACAATAATCATGTCAGGAACATGGTGATGTAGGAACGTTATAGCTTGTAAGTGTCGGAAATTGTTAGTGTATGTTGATTTAAAAAGTATTGCGGTTACACGGGTTTCTCGATTATCTAGTATATTTTGGTTGATTTTGTTATTAAAGAATTGGGTTAAAAACTTGTAGGCCATCACGTGCATTGAGTCTTGGCATTAATGTATGACCTCATAGTGGATAATTAATGATTGAAAGTGAATTTAAGTTATTACAATTACATATTTATATTATATAGATTGAATAGAGTTGCAAGAAAGTAAAGTTCATGGAGACGTATGAAATTTTAACATCTTGATAGGATTTAAGTTAAGTATATTGAGATAGGTAATTAAATATTAGGTGTATCGAATTATTGGAATTACATTAAATTTATGTTAAATGGAGTAATAAGATTTAGCGGCTTAACAGATAGTAGCATAAGTGTTTATATACTCGTTAAATTACAAATTATATATATTTGATAGATGGAAGTATTCGGATGCATTGAAGAAATGAAAGGCATTGGAGAAGTAGTTTGTTTAACTTCGTTTCTTCGGTGGAGGTAGATTATGGTTTATGCTATTTAATAGTAAACTTTTAATAGTGATTGATATGCATTGAATGATATTGTGAAGTTCTCTATGTACTTGACTGTGTGATTATGTGATTTGGTGGTGTAGTTTCTGATTGGTCTGAAATTCTGAGACCGTTGAACCCTCTTTATCGAAGTGATGCCTTGAATAAAGAAAAAGGCTTGATGAAATAATATAACAATGAATTGAAAGTGGTGATAATAAAGGATAAATACACGATATTCTTGGATCGGAGTGTCACATTCCGACACAGTATTCTTGGATCGGAGTGTCATGTTCCGACACAGTATAATTGGATCGGGGTGTCACGTTACGACACGATATTCTTGGATCGGAGTGTCACGTTTCGACGCGATATTCTTGGATCGGGGTGTCATGTTCCGACATGATATAATTGGATCGAAGTGTCACGTTCCGACACAGTAACATTAAAGAAAAAGGATATCAAATTAATTTAATGTAGTCAATCTCAAAGAACCCGTTTTTCAACGAACGTGGTGTGGAGGCATGAGTCCTCGTGTGTGCTTGATATTCTGATTGACAACGTACTTGCTTCAGTTGTCACTTGTTCATGTTGTTTGTTGCTTTTCACCTGTTAAGTACTATAGTTAATTTTATACTATTATTCTTTGAATATTAGTTACTATTTTGGGTTGGCCGATGATACTTACTCAGTACATGTTGCCTCGTACTGAGCCCTACTTGTATTTTTCTTTGTTTTCCTTATATGGAGTGCAACTAGTGTACCAACGAATTAGAATTGCCCCCAACTCTATCTCGGTATGTCAGGTTCAAGGGTGAGCTATTCATTCGAGATTGGGTTGGATTCTCTCAGTCATTACGTTATGTCCTTAGTTTTCGCAGACGAATTACTTTATTTAATCTATTTTGGTGTCTTTGATACTCTTAGACTTAGTAATTGGAGACTAGATGTCCTTTTTGTCATAACTTTGAGGTTTTGGGAAAAGATATTTTCTAAGATTTTTACTTTCCGCGTTATCTTTGTATTTTCTAAGTTAGGTTAAATTGGTTGGTTCGTCCACTTAGGGGGTTAAGTGCGGGTGCCACTCACGACTAGTTTTGGATCGTGACATTTAAGTATCATTTATTTTAATAAGATTAAGATGTCAATATTTGAATATAATTAAGTTGTGCATTTAAATTTTAATATTTGACTCTAAATTCAGGTTTTAAATATTTGGATGTTCTATTAAGACCCAATTACTATATAGTTATATTATCTTGACATATGAATGTATAAATTATCTAAAAATTAATGAATAGAAATTTATGAAAATATGAAATTCATCTAATACTATATCAACAAAATATTATTATGTTATAAATATATATGGTTTTGTTGTGATGAAAGAAAATATGAAATAAAAATAATAAACTCAAATACCTACAATCTAATTACTATATTACCTTTTTACAGTTGTTTGCTATTAAATCATTTGCTAAAGTTTAAAACTTTAAGTTATCAAACATAGTTACTAATTGTGTCAATTTGTCATGAATTAAGATTTATGTTGTTCTGTAACTTGAATATTTTAGTTGTAGTTTATGTTATAAATGACACAACTCAAGTTTCTTAATAGTGAGAGCGAGTTGATTAGATGATAAGAACCTCTCACTTCCAACACAGAAGTTGCGAGTTCAACCCACCATGAGAGCGAAAGGGGTGGAGCTCCTACGAAGGTAAAAAAAGTAATTAAAAAATGGTAAAAACCCTTTCAAAAGAATTGAATAAGATATTTAAAGTATATTGTATGTGTTATATAAACCCTTGTACAGTATAGTTATCAAAGTTCTAAAATCATATTTAAGGGGTTACGAATTACCAGAAATTGATTTTAAAAACCACAAAAAATTGAAAATTCATCTTGTGGTGGACCTAATGGAGGTTTTATTAAACCATCACAAATATGCTTGCGGTATAGATAATTGTGACAGTTTCTAAAACCGCCTCAATTAATTTTGCAACTTGATAGAATACCCTCCACAAAAGAACCCTTTTTTTTAGTGTTTCAACACTAGCTCGACCCACTTCTCTTCTTTATTTTTCAATTTTTTACCAGTAATTTAACTTGTCACGAAGTTTATGAAAATAAAAAAGTTATTTTTTAATTTTATGGTTATAAACTAAAGTTATATCAAATATATTGAAATGTTATTTAATTCTATGACATTAAATATGTTACATGATATATTGAAACTGATATATTAGTGAAAAAAACGAAAAAAATTCATTCTTTCTGAAACAAATTAGTAAGAAAATGAGGGAAAGTATTAATTTACAACAATTCGTAACTTTGTATATATATAAAACTAATATGAATTTATATATAATTTCATCCTTTCAGGCGTTATAAAATAATTTGGACTACATATTTACCTGGTTTTTAGATGGACAAAATTTGATGTGTTAAAGGTGGTTGAGGTAGTAAAGGGAAGGACCCACATCCATTAGATATTGACACTATTATGATTAATGATTACCCATGCATCACACGAAGAAACTCAATACCTTAATAAATATTTCTTTGTCAAACAAATCTAGCAGTCAACAATGAAACCTCAAATCTCTTTTTCAAGCAACTTAGAAATCGAAGCTAACATGCAATTATCAACTCAATTATCTAGTTCATAAGTTCTTTCTCAAGCAATCCACTAAAAATGGAACCCCAATTATCAACAAAAAAATTTGTTGGTATTAATCAAATTGTTGGCAGATTAAGTTATCAACAAAATTTTAACTTATATTAATTCGTCGGTAAAAGGCTCGTCGGAAATATTACCAACTGATTTATACTTTTTGATAAAGTTACCAATCAGAATTCAGTTGGTAAACACCCAAAGATATTGTTATAAACTTTTGAAACATGACCCTTAAATTTCCATTGGTAAATTCACCAACTAAGTTTTGGTTAGTATACCGTTAGTACTTTTACTAACGAATTGAAAAAGATTTAGTGTCACGACCCAAAACCGAGCCGCGACTGGCACCCACATTTACCCTCCTATGTGAGCGAACCAATCAATCTAAACCTTAACATTTCAATTTAATATCAACACAAAGCAATGCGGAAGACTTAAACTCATTAATAAAA
>NC_028645.1:52270245-52297708 GCF_001406875.1 Solanum pennellii | reverse complement strand
CTGTGACGGGCCGTCGTGCCTGCGACGGTCCGTCCTGCTGCTCCGTCACAGAGTTCAGAGACTAGATTTTTACCAAGAGTCTGTGACGGCCCGTCACGCCTTTGACGGTCCGTCCTCCATTCCGTTACGAAGTTCAGAGAGTCGATTTAAGTACCCCAATTTCAGAAGTCTAAGTGTTCTGGAACGAGACACCTGCGACGGTCCGTCGTGACCACGACGGTTCGTCCTGCAGGTCCGTCGCCAAGTTCAGAGAGTCGATTTCAGTACCCAAATTTCAGAAGTCTAAGTCTTTTGGAACGAGACACCCTCGACGGCCCGTCGTGTCCATGACGGTCCGTCGTGGGTTCCATCGACTCACACAGTTTTTCCTGAAATAAAATCTGCTGCTCAAAACGACTAAACAGGTCGTTACATTTAGAAATTTTTTTTCTTCATTATTTGATTCCGTTGGTAATTATAGTATAAGTCTTATAGTAAATTTTTCAAGATACACTGGGTAATTGGTTGACAATTTTAGTAACAGAATATTTTTGTTTGTAATTTACCAATAAATTAATTTTTTTTTATTTCTCATCTGGTGTCCAGTACCCACATTGCCCGACTAAATCTGTATTTGAGTCGGAAAGTCCCACATTAGAGCGAAAAATGCTCTTTAACAAAGGCGACTCCATAACCAAGGTTAATCAAATCCAAGACCTCTTGGTTAATGATGAATGAGTACTTACTACTCCACCACAAACTTTGTTGGTGATAAATTTGAATACGTTAGTATGATTATTTGTTTTTCTAATAAATTTACTAATTTTAGTATCTTGGTAATATATCATTCAATTTCAATGTTAGGTTAGTAACTGATTGACAATATGTTCAAAAAATTATTAACAAAATGATTATTCAATAGTAAAATATTTATTGATTTATTGTATTACTTACATAAATCCTATAGTGTAAAACCTAAATTACATTCTCTTTTCTATTTTACAAAAATATCTTAAAAATTTAAGCATCCAGATACATTAAATTCAACCAGATACAGAGCGTCCACACTAAATAACTGTATTGTTGAGCTTTATAAGGAATCTAAATATAAAATAATTATCAGTCCACAAATCACGCAAAAGAAATTTATCTCAATCTATTTCAATCCCTAACAGATTCAGAGAATTCAAAATTTAAATTTTCTTATCTTCCATCTATCCCAAATCATAACATGTCACGACCCGAATTCTTGAATCCGAATGGCAACCAGCATCGTTCACCTCTCAGAGGTCGCAGACAAGCCTCATCTTGCATTCATCACATTTATATGGTTAATTTTAGCGGAAAATTTAAAACTTTTAAACGTATGAAGTATACATAGACTTCATATACTTATTTCATGAATTCATCATATACTAAGCTCAACAGAAATGTAACAACCATCTACCATACGAATCAATTCGAAACAAAATAAACATATATCATAAATACATTTGCCAAACACGACCTTATTACAAAAGCTTTGAAATGAAAGTACGAAAGAAACACTAGGGACAACATCCACTAGCTTTGTCTAAAACTAAGGCTATACTAAAACTATAGCATCCTCGAAATCAAGAGGACCTACCAAATGTTCCGGAGAAACGTGATGTCCAAATCCTTGCTAGAGTCGTCAATCTGTCCCTTAACCTGCATATATAAAATAGTAAATAGTAGGAATTAGTACACAACTTGTACTAAGTATGGGTGTATGCACACATACATATAAGGCTATGCATGATCAAAGAAAGCTCTTCCTAAACAACGTGCTATTTTTTGAAAGCCTAGTCACTAGTCTTTCCTAAATTGTTAGTTGTGAATTGTGGTGTGAATATGATGTATTTTAATACATTAAAAGCACACAACTCATTTTCTATATGATTACAAGACATTAGTATCATCAACATAATTTTACAACAACTCGGGTGAAGATTTGAGATTTTTGATCCTATTAGGCCGAGAGCTCCTCTTTGTACACTTAGATTATTTTTCAGTCTTTTTCTTCTTCTTGTTGTGTAGTTCAATATTTATTTTGTTCCTATGTTTTACTTACACGTTAAATGATTCATTGTAGTCCCATACCCACAATGAATCTATGAAAGTAATCCAAGGACTAAGGAATGATTTTCCTACCTTATAGAGAGTCATTCTTTACACTATATATTCATTACCTTTCATAAGCAATTCTCTATTGATCATGCCATTGATTTTATTACTTTCATGTTTTATATATTATACATTTCATATACACGAGACTTTGGAATCGTTGATGTAGCATTAAGACATCTCAAGTGAGGGCCTTCATTAGGAAACACAGAGTCTGCTTCATTCGTTCATTCATACTTCACATTATTCATTTCATTCATTCGTAGGCTGATGTAAACACAAGATATACCTAGGATGAAGTTTAAGACTCTCATCGGGATCATGAAGTGTAATGATCAAGAATAACCTGATGTCATTACTTGAATCTGATTTCAACTCCTGATTGTCTTGCACAAACACCTTCGGTATCGTTCATTTTATTATCATTCACACTTTGAGGAAATCCAACCTTAATTGACATAGATCATGTGATCATCATGAAATCCAGTTTCTTCCCCACATCGAAAAGTGGTGGAGTTACTGGCCAAGGTGAAACCAAAACATGCTAGCGTATATAGGGAATTGAACCCTGCTAGAACCCTATGTTGGCTTCATAGGTTAAAAGAATAGGAGATATAAGGAGACGCATACCCTCCTAAATGGACAGTCTCATCTCATGAGATTTACACGAACCTCTACCTTCCCGAAAGAAGTAATCGCGACTCATAGCTAGCCTATCGGTGCTTATTATAAAGTTCCATTACATTAATCTCACACATCATAGAAACTGGCTTCTAGCATGAGGACATCATTTCTTATTACATGATTTCTCATCTCATCATTAGTATTAAGTGTGAATTGTCCTTACACTTACATATAGAGTATTATTGAGACTTTTCTTTTGATATTTAACACTCTCTTAGGTGAGTACTTTTAGTGACCTTTACTTATGCTTGGTTGAGACTTCTCTGACCATTCATCTTAGCCTCTTATCATGTTGTCACCATTTTCATTAGCATCATAGATTAACATAATTACTCACCTCATTACTTGAATGTTCATTTCTTCTTTATCTTTTAGTGTTGATTCAAGCATTATGGAGGCTTGCTTCTAGATTGAGATTTACTTACTCTATTGATGACTGGTCATCCTTACCTTACATTGATGAAATCTGAATTTTCCTTACGTATCATCCTTCGGTGTTAATGATACTGGTCTCACAAATTCTAACACCTTCATACGTGAGTATTCTTTTAACATAGTAGCTTAGGTGTAAGTGAGACTTGTCTCACTTCCTTTAACACCCCATTCTGGTCACTTCCTTACTTTAGACCCCTTTTATTATGTTATAACTCACGTTACTTACTTACTTTAGTGTAGTAGATTCATATCATCATTTATGGACGATGAACACTTCATTCAATGAGTTTCATGAGTTCATATGTCATTCTTTTAGAGAATGTTGGGAGTTGTCCCAATGAGTGGCATGCCGTTGATTATGGTATCGTTGAAATAGTTTAGAAGTGCTTATATTATCATTTCATACTTTATCTACACAAGATTGACATATGATAGTATTGGACTCACCCTTTGAATATTAAACTACATAACCATTTTTGTTGGCATGTGCCAATTTTACGTATGTTCATATTTAAATTTAATATGTATGAATCATTAGACAATATTTTAATTATTTAACATAATATTATAGCCATTTACATGCATCACTTTTCGATAATGTATCGTTAGACATTTTATTGACATACGATTAGTATTGGCATATATAATTGGGCATAGATTTCATAACCATATTTGTTGGAATAAGCCAATTTTCATGTTCAACATGCTTAAGTTTTTATACATTATACATTAGCCAATCTTTTAGTTATTTAACATAATATTATATCCAATTCCCTACAACTTGTTTGACAATGTAGTGTAAGCCAATTTATTGACATAAGATTACTATTAGCATAAGCAATTGGCTATAGATTTCATAATTGTTCTGTTGGCATAAGCAAAAGTTTCATTCAATCATGCTCCATTTCGAATACATTATTCATTAGCCAATATTTAACTTATTTAGAGACAATATAATAGCCAGTTCCCATTTAAATTTTGAAGAATGATTTTGTTAGCCCTTTTATTGACATAAGCCAAACATTCACTCAAATTATGATTTCACGAAGATCTTTTTAGTTAACCTTATAACATAACTTTAGGCATAACGTTTTTCTTAAGCATCTTGGACAACATCATATTAGCATTTCATGAATATATAATCTTTATAACGTTATATTAACAGCAAGTATGCACAACAGACCCTAACATCTTCATACATAACATATCTTTAACATGGTATCATCCTTTTAATTCACATAATAACACTTAGCATCAAATGAGTCCATTTAATATGTTAATTCAATCATTATTTAATAAATAACCATACACCTTAACATCAGCCAGCACCACATACCAACAACTTGATTTCTAACCTATTCAACATTGAAAAATCGTAACAAGGATACTAGGGAAAGGAGTTCGACAAGAACGACGGGAAACAACACTAGTTTTCAAGATCTTTGAATCATTCGAAAGAAAGTTCTCTTGGATAAAGAAGTCCAGGTTAGAAACCCATACCTTATGTAGAATTTAATCTACAAAGACCACCTTGTACGAAACCTTCAAGAAAACCTTGAAATCTCCTAAGAGAATCAATGAAATTTTCTGTTTCTCTTTCGTTCGCTTGCTTACTGCTTTGCGTCACCTTTTCTATGAGTTGTCGTGAGTTTTTAGGTTTAGGAAATGATCTTGACTCATATAACTAAGTCTTAATAAGTTAATTAAATAAATAAATAAAAAAATTACTAAAAAGCCCCTCCTAGATTGACTAGAAATAGGAAAACATAACACCTAGTCAAATCTGAAATTTTTCCTAAGAATTACATTTTTACCCTTCAAATTGATTAATTAAATGACTAATTTAATTAATTAAGGGACCTAGGTTAATTAATAAAGTGCCTCTAAATCATTGGAATCATAATTAACCCTTTTGGACCATCATAGGTTAAGTACTAGGATGTTTCTTGAGTTGCACTATGTAAGTGTAAGAATTTCGGTTTGATCCCTTTAATTTAATTTATTAAATAGATAATTTAATATATTAAGTGACCTAGGTTAATTACTAAATTACAATTGAGTCTTTATAAGCATAACTAACCCTTTTGACCATCCTAGGTTAGGTACTAAGTTGTCTTTTTCTTGTCTTAACCAAAATCTGGAAATTGCTTTGTGATTTCTATTTTTCCCTTTTAAATTAATTAATTAGGATTCTAAATTGATTAATTAGTTTACCTAGGGTAATTAATAAAGTACACTCAAGTCGTTAGGACCATAACTAACCCTTTGAGCCATTCTAGGTTACGTAATAGGTTGTCTTTTTCTTGTATTAACCGAATAAAATCTGAAAATTGCTTTCTGATTTCAGTTTTGTCCTTTTAAATTAATTAATTAAGCTGATAAATTAATTAATTAGTAACCTAGGGTAATTACCAAAGTATCCCTAAGTTGTTAAAACCATAACCAACCTTTTGGACCTTCCTAGGTTAGGTACTAGGTTGTCTCTTTAACTAGTTACTAGGTTAGTGTCACCCGATTAAGTCTTAGGTTGTCGGGTGCACTAATTAGTTCATTTCGTTTGGTCCTAGGTTATTTATCTAGTTAGGTTAGTAGTTTAGAGTCTAGAATTAGTTAGAGAGCTAGGCCCCACATGGAGGGACCTGTCCGCACATGCTGCTCCTTAACTACCCTTACTGAATTCGGTTAGGGTGGTCCCCTTCTATGGCCGATTCCCACATGCTTTGCCCGTGTGATTGCACATGGGTTGGTTTTAATTTCCTAACTATTCTTGACAATTGGATGCCTAGTACATAATGTGTTGCATTGAGAATCTATTTTTAGCTTAGGGTCTACCTTGCAGGTGCATTTCTAAGCAAGCTTAGATTATATTATGCTTATTTGGGTGTATATAAATAGAAATTGGCTAACACCCCTTAGCCAATTTTTCTATACTATGCCCAGTATTTATCAATATTAGGCATTTGGATACTTGTTAAATCAATGTGATTATATATGAATGATATTGTTATTTTAATTACTTGGGCATACATAGAAATTGGCTAACACCCCTTAGCCAATATTCTATAATATGCCCAATATTTCTCAATATTGGGCATTGGGATGCCTATGTACCCCAATATGCATTCTAACGGACTTACTGAGCTCCTCATTAGACATATGATTTTCTGGAATGTTACATTACAATAAAAAAAAGACGATCATGATGACTTCTACATGATGAGTATATCAATTTTTTGTTTAGGTTTTTTTCGATTTTGGGTGAGTGATTTAAGTTATGAACGATGTAACAATGATTGAATAGTTTTTGGAGAAACGATTTCTTTTGTAAGTTTCAAATCCACCATTACAAGTGAATTGAATCTCAAATCCGCCATTTAAACAACAAACAAGATGGCTGTGGAGATACTTTTATTTTGATGCTACATCCGATAGGATTGCACGTGTCGAAGTTGAAAAGACGGTACTTGTAAAGCAACTCTCATCTTTGTAATAGTGAAATATAAAATAAAATACTACTTTAATTTCAAGGTAGAAAGATCTGCTAAAAAAATGTATTGGATTAGTTGTTTTGTTATTGTGAATTAATATTTTTGATTTGTTGATACATAAGTCGTGATATTATTCATGATACAAAGTTAATTACTACTTTATACATAAATAGGTTGTATCATAAAAATGAAGGAACATAGTTTAAATTTTTTTTTTGTAGCAACTTGCAATATCTGATATCGTACAAAAGCTTCAAGACAATATGAGTATTCCAAAGAGTTCAAATGACAGATTTGCTTCACCTTCCTACTGAGCTTAAGAAGCAAAAGCACAAGGTTATGCAATCACCTTATCTTACTTTTCTGAATGTCAAATGTCAAGGTTGCTTTCAAATTATAACAACAATTTTCAGCCACTCGCAAAATCCTGGTTACATGCCCCATTTGCCAGCAAGTGCTATGCCAACAAACTGGTGGCCACAAAAAAATTATTGAAGGATGTTCTTTTAGGGTTAAAGAGAAGGATATGATGGTCTAGGGTTGATACTTGATAGAGGAATCTATGATATTTTATACTAGGTTTTTAAAGAATGAGTTGGTCAAGAGAACTTTTTCTTTGCTCAGTACTTTTCTTGATGGCATTCTGACTATAATATGGTCCATCTTTTTAGTCTTGACACATTTTGAAGTAATGAATCTTCAACTCCGTGTTTGCTAAAAAAGAGGTTACATCATATGTGTTAGATTTTTTAGATCTATGTATCATTGTGTGGTAATTCTAAAGTATTAGACACATATGAAAAACTTCTTCATTTTTTTAATATAACATTGATGATGCGTATGTAATTATGATACATTGATATGAAATATATCATGTAGTTGTTTTGTATCTAAAACATGTAAGTGTTGAGGACCTGTTGAGATTAGTTGCAATAATGTATCTTGAAATGATTTTTTTTTGGAATGATACATCAAATAGTAGAACACTTTTAATGCATCTTGAACTATTGCAACAGTGAATAATAGGAGCATGATGACTTCTAACATTGCAAAATATATGCATAGTTAGCTTGTTGAGTAATGATAACTACGTTATACTTATTGAAAGAAGCTAGAATTCTATTTGGTTCTTGAAACTGCAAAAATCGAGAAATAACATCTTTTACAAATGATACATTAGAGGATATATAATATAATGTATCTCTAACTTTACACGATTTCAGGTCATTTCTTCCTTTTGACATTTTTTGTATCAGATCATGATATATGAATCACTATACTTATTTTTTGATATTTTTATCAGATAATGATATAATATCAACTATTTTGATGTGTAAAATATTTATAATAGGCAAAATGTAATCAGAAACTAAAAATATTGAAAATTACAGTCAAAATAAATAATCTTTTTTTTAACAGAAAAATTATATAGCTTGAAAAAATGTATCTTAAAAAAAATAAATCATCCAAAATATTATTTAATCAATTATAAAAACAATAAAACATCAAAAGTTGTATGTAAAGTTATACATAAGTACTAATTTACATAAACCAAGTCATCATGTTGTGGTGGAGTTAAATAACTCTTCGACTCTGATATACCATCTTTATCGTTAACATATCTCGCCCTGGCCTTGTTGAGACCATATTTCATAAAAGTATTGCATATCTTATGCGTAGATTGTCAGCTCGGAAATCATTAGATGGAATGTTGACTTCATTTCAACAGAATTCGGCAAAGTCCACTACAAACATTCCGTAATCACTGCAAACATTTCATAGATACATTATAAAAACGAATTAAATTTGAACTAAAATGTAATCAATAATGTTAATTACAGGATACATTTTAGAAACTACAAAGTATCTTACAGTTTAATTGATACATAATGATAAAAATAGAAATCGACACTCAATGCCACTTGATGATATTGTATCTGATATTAAATGGAACATCATATATTCATTATATATTATTTAAGTATCATGTTTAAACTACTGTATAATATCATACACTGTTATGCAAATTACATCCCATCAAAATAATTTCTACTATATAATTTGAGACATTAATCACAATATATTAGAAAAAACAAAAAATAAAAAATCAAGATTAGGATTTTATGTATAATTTTAGAAGATTTAAAGCAAACCACAAAACCATATGATAATGTATCAACAATAATGTATCAAATAATGTTTCCTTTTTTGCCCTAACAAATCATATACCATACCACATGATAAAAATAATTTAGACTTATTTCTACCCAATCCACCATAGACCATATCAAACATAAAAAATCGTAAGAGAATTCTCCCGCCAAGGATTGAACTGCAAGAAGGTATAAGTTATTACATATTGCAGATGCCAGAAATGCCAACATGTAGGGATACTTCATGTGTGGAGAATCATTGATATAGGGATACTTGCATACTCTTAGCCATGTCTTACGAATTAGAGAAAGAGGTAATTTCTGTCTCTTGTTTATTTTTCTTGTTTCGAATTTATTATGTTTTCCCTATGCATCAGAAAATAAAGAAGAAAAAAATAAAAATTGAACAAAACGATCATGTAATCTTACCTAGTGAGTAGTTGGAATTTGATTGACTAGAGAGAATATCCTTCTGAAAATCAAATTGATATGAAAATTGTAACTGATAATAATTTGTAGAGAGAAATTCGGGAGAGACTAAAGGAGTGAAAAAAGAAAGAAAAGCATAGGTTAAGACAAGTATATTTATGTATCCGACTGATTTGAGAATTAGGTAAAAATAAGAGAATTTTGAAATATTTTAAAATGGTAGGGAGTACTGAAAATCATATATTTATATAAAAAAGAACATTATGCCCTCCTACGTGGTGCCACCACAAACTAGGATTCTCTTTTAAATTTAATTTCCAAAACTAACCTAATATTTTCATGAAAAGTTGTGACTTTTAAGGAAAGTTCTAACTTTTATAAGAAGTTTTAACTTTTTTGTAAAGTTGTACCTTTTTTGAAAAATTTGTAATTTTTATGAAAAATTGTTATTTTTATGAAAGTATATGACCAAGCATTTGTTTAGACTACCCTTTATTGTCTATAATTCTTGCTACTATTATTTTTAGGTTTTTCTCCGTTATAGGGTAGTCAAATTCAAAAATTAATTAAACTTCGTATAAAGTTTGTTTCAATCCTAAAAGTTATATTCCTCTTTATTCGTGGAGCTTGATCTTTACTACGAGTCATAGTTTTTTTTTTTATATAACTATGACTTTTGATTTTATTTGCTATTTCTATTAAAAATTTCAGCAAGTATAATTGAAAATTGATCTTCTCTTTTGTCCCTTTCTACATGTTTCTTCATACAAACAAAAAAAGTTCATTTCAAATTCAATACGACATTAATACTCCTGCACCTCTCGGTCCTTGACTCATAGCGTTGCTGAAATGGTTGAATTTATTACAATTTGGTTCTTTAGTAACTACAAGTTTTATTTCTGTCATTACTATTTATAGGATTCTTTCGCTATAGGTTAGTCTAATTAAAATACATTAATTAAGCTTCTAATGAAGTGTGTTTCATTTCTCAAAGTTTTCTTCCACCTATTTCATGAAGCTTAATCTTTTACTGTAAGTCATAGTGATTCATGTATGCATTGCAATTTCTTTTTGAAATTTTTGTTGACTTGTTTTGAACCGTGTTAAAAATTCAAATGAGGATGTTTGAAAATTATTTTCACTTTTTTTATTTCTATAGTTTTCTTCATATACTTTTTGAAAAGTTTGCTTGTGGGTTATGCTATATTTTACAGAACACAACAGTAAATATGTGATAACTAATACACAACCAATTATGAAGTTTGTTAAAAGAACCAAAATGATTTCTCTTTATTTCCACAATTAGTATATTATTTTGATTGTTTTCTTATGTACATACATTTTGTATGTCATTGAACTCTTCATGGAATATTAGTATAGAGACAATTCGTCCACCTTTTTTTTATTGCAAGTTAACTAATTTGTCATATTTTTTTCGTGTCTTCTTTTGCATAATAATACATGAAGTATTCTTGAACCTAATAAATGTCCAAAATACACTATAACAAAAATAGTTTTTGTCAGCAATAATATGCACATTAATGAAGAGTTCTAGAGCCTTTACCATTTCGGAGGAACACTTTGACTTCAGACAAAATTTTCTTGATAATGCAGTGTATGTGTTGAAAATGCTAATATTACCGAATGGTCATATATAAGATTAATAAAATAGTTCACACGGGTAATTTACCTTGTTATGAAAAATAAAGGTGTGTATATAGGTAATTTATCCTGTAAAAGTCTAAGAACATGAACATAAATCCAAAATATTAATATCAATTTATAAATCAAATCTGAATGAAACAATACAAAATCTATAATAACAAGTTAAATTAATATCAATATGACACATAATTATATCATGATGTGTTTCTAAACATATGTAGTGTACAAATTGAAATGTATCGAATTGACAAAATCAATTTGAAGAATCTTATTTACTTGTTGCTACATTTTGTGTCTCTTTTTTTCTCAAATATCATGCTTCCTCATTTATAAATGGGTATACAATATATTTTACGCTTGAGCATCCAAATAATGATCTTAAAGCTAAAGCCGAAAGATGAAGCCAATAATGCACCAACATTTCCTTAGAAAGTTGTCAAAGAAACAAGGTCGTAAGTTTGTGAAAACAACTTGTTGAGGATTACTGATTTAGTTTGCAGATTGTGATGTTGGTATGATCTTAGACTTTATATTGCTCTAAGAAATCATGAAGATATAGTCAGAGGGAATACACGTGATATATAATATATAGAATTACTTAGCCAGGGGAGTTCTTGACTTCTATGTCACGACCCAAACCGTTGTGATTGGCACGCACACTAACATTCTAGTGGGAGAACCACTAGTACAACTCAAACTAAGAAACTAAACCAAAAATAAGACAGTAAAGTTACAGAAACAAGTTTAATTAAATACAAATGCGGAATTAAAAACCTTGAACCTGAAAGTCAATGTACCAAAACTCTATGAAAGACAAAGCTAAGAACAAGTGGTACAACCACGAAACTAACAACAACTTATTCCATATTCTGAGTCCGAAAAGAGGAACTTAAAAAAAAAAGAATTCAAGGCAGTCCGAAAGAACTAGCTCACCCTTTAATTCGAACGGGTCACTTATCTTCTAAACGAGGTCTGTCAATAGCCACCAGAAGATGCCCTCTACTCAACAAAAATAAAAGCAAGTGCAGTATCAATACAAAACCACAATATACTAGAAGGATCACACGACTATCCCACTATGTGAAATACATGTAAGTAACCACAACATCATAAAATAGGCATATACCAAACATATACAATAGCAACATCCTTCACATCAACGACCAACTTCACAATTCTCAACAATATAAATTAAATCATTTTAGAGTAACAAATAGTCTTTCAATATCAATCATCATTAGATATGAATATAATCATCACAAGTATATACACATTACAATTTCAATGGTCCTATCACAGAACCCAATTTAGTGGTCTTCTTATGAAATCCAAACTCAAACTGTTAGCTTGCCGGAATGTGGCAATTCGATCCAATTATTATGCCAGAATGTGATAACCGATCCCATAATTGTGCCGAAATGTGGCAACCTGATCCAATTGTTGTGCTAAAACGTGGAAACAGGATCCAAGTTAGCTTGACGGTACGTGACAATCTGATCCCTAATCGTACACCACAATCACCATAACAATTACTAGTACATCATCAAGATCATACAACAAGATGTGATTCACGGCATACAATTATTCAATTAACCTCATTTACGGTTAGGGTGATGAATAATGCAACATTCACATACATACGTGCATTATAACGAAACAATTACAAACATAAATCACACCAACATGAAATCACAATCATCACATACCTCGAATCCATGCTTGAATCATCTAAGGCACTTGAATCTTCCCTTTCCATATTAATTCTGCTTATTCTAGGTTTACAACAATTAATATACGCAAGGATCAACAATCAAAGGTCTAATTAACCGGATTATAACAAACCCAATAACCCTATTCCAACCCAAGATCCTAATACCCAACATATGATGATTTTCACCATGATTCTTAGATCAAAATTCTTCTTCATCGATAATAAAAACCAAGCAAGTAGTGTCTACGGATGGATTTGGGTGTTAACATCTTACCTTAAGCCTCAAGAATGGTGAAAAACTGTCTGGGTCACAACCTTAGCCCTAAAAGTAGAAATATACCAAATATTATCGTTTAGGGGTTTATTAGCGACTTTAAGTAACATTTGGCCCGCTACAGCATTGCTGCTCCAGCGTCCAGAATTCCGTTCTAGCGGATCGACGGAGACAAAATATACCCATTCACGAAAAGATTTTATCTGTGAGTTCTACTCGCCTGAATTCAATTTCGTCATGTGGTACGGGCCCCTTATTGTCTTAAATATCCAATAATCTAATAAAATTCTCAATTAGATCTCACATTCATTAATATATTTGTTTACACCTTAATGCCTCCAATTTCATCCAAATCTGGACTAAGTTGAGAAATTCCAAGTTACTACCAAAAGGTTTTGTAGCCCCAATTCTTTCTTCATGTACTTTTATAACGACGGAATCAGATTGTTACAATAGCTACCAATTTATCCATCGCCCATCCTCGAGTGATCAACTAGGAAAGACTTGGGTAAAATAAAAGTAGAGTAGTATTTGAAACATCGAATTACAAGGGAAACATGTCTCGCATGCCCTTTTTACCGAATCTCATTACCCCCTAAGGGTTTCACATCTCCAACCTCAAACCAACCAATTTAAACTCCACACATCCTTACTTGCGATGCATCAATGAAGTCATCTCAACACTTATGAGATAAGTGTTGTTGTATGTAAACTTAACTAATAAACAAAATGAATCCTAACAACCACCAAAGGTGATCGTTCACATGTCTGCCCCATGTTATCAAGGAGCTTGACACAATCATATGGGATAATCCTTTCTCACATAAGCATGATACCATTCTCAATCAATATTCACTACAATTAGAAGTGAACCTAAACAAACCAACACACTCATAATATCCAAACAATCATAGTTCTTAACAACATCTCGATCCGACAACCTAAATTTCCATAAGATTAAGTTGCAAAAGTTTCAATCTTTAGTCATCAGATATTCCTTGAGGGATATGTCCAAACATACAAGCCAACAAACCATCAAACAACACTATTGGAATACTAGATTTAGAAATTGTAGATTACCTCTTAAGAATAGTAAAATTGAATTCACTGATCCCCACATTCAATCACACACAATTAACACATGACCTCAACGACTAGATGAATATTAAGATTGTCGGACAACCATAATTGCGCATTATAGTCTTCTATAAACTCTGATAAGCAAGGTGATACATGTAAGACCACTGAAATACTTTACAACTCCCAAGTCAAAATCACATAAGTCATATGAAATAACCACATCTTCCCAACTGATCTCACTTGACCAAGAGAACATCGCACGATCCGTAAACATGATCCACCACTAGAGATTAACTCACACAATGAAAAATACACGTGAGCATAGCTAGTTCATAACACTCACAACCATGTAAAAAATGAAATACATGGTCACATAAGAATTTATTGAATAACACGAAAGGTTTTCCTTTGAACAGTTCATACTAATCATTTCCATTCACTTGACTCAACATAATCTTCACATTCTTTGGATGAATCCAACACTCATAATACTAACAACCATCATAACAGTCTTATAAGTCACCTTACTCTAAACAAACACCTTTTAGAAAGAAAACTTCCCTTAGATACTTTAACTATAAAAAATAATAAACTTACAACTCAGACCAAGTGTAAGTCCATTCAAATTCTCAATACCTATTACAATTGATCATTCCACATCTTGAAAATTCATACCTTGACAAGGTATATCACAATGAGTTTAGACTTTCAATGAAAAATCTGAATTGGAAATTCATCCGTCTAACACAATACCCTTATGTATCAACATTAGCTTATACCTCAAAGATTTTTATGAATTCATGGATCTTTTTTTATCATTGATCTCATCCCCATCGATTTCAAAATATCTTTTTCTAAGATTCAATCCTACTCATTACTAAACTTAAAACAAAACCAAAGCACTTATTATCACACTCGAGCTAATGTATGTACACTTCTTTCTCAAGTTATTTTTTCAATAGTTTTTAACCAATCTGACATACTTGTGACCTTATTTCCATAGGCATATCATCACGAAATAAAACACATGTCTCTGAACTCAATTATTTACATCTCTAAATATGTCTCTTTAGCCCTTGTAATCGATGTAGACACATAATTTTTGACCAAACATAAGGTTTTACACTATTTTTGTTCCTTAAATATTTTTTATGTCTAAGTAAGGTATTTTAGTTTTTGTATTATTTTAGTAAGTTTAATTAATAGATTTGAAAATAACAAAAAATACAAATTTTCTTTTAGTTTTAGCTTTAATAAATAAGCTAGTATTTCTTTATTATATTTTCGATCAACTATTTAACTTTTCATACACTTTTCTTTTATTTAAAATAGTTAATTAATATTTTTATTATTTTATTTTATATTTTACATATTGAATTTTTAAAAAATATCCTACATTACCCCCTCCCCCCCTTTCATCCACTACTCACATACACCCATTTCACACCACTTCACATCACATTCCCACATCCATCCACTACCCCCACTATAGTACATATCCAACCCTTTCATAGATCATGAACACACACAACACAATACATATAATGACACAGACACACAAAGGGAAATTAAACCAACAACTAGAAAAAAACCAAAAGAAAAAAGGAGGTAGAAAAACAATCAACAAAAACAATAGAAAAAAGGAGAACAAAGAAAAAGAAAAATAACACAACACAACAATACACTACTAATACTCCTATATTACGGACAGAAAAAAAAGTCAGACACAATATTGACTTTCACTTATTGCTGTTGTTGTCATTACTGTCGTTGCTGTCATTGCTGTCGTCGTTGTCGTCGATATTGTCGTTGTTGTTGTTGTTTTTGTTGTCATTGTCATTGTGGTTGTCATTGTCGTTGTTGTCGTTGTCGTCGTCGTTTTCGTTGTCGTTGTCATCGTCGTGGTCGTGGTCATCGTGGTCATCGTGGTCGTCGTCGTCGTCATCGTGGTCGTTGTCGTCGTCTTCTTCGTCGTTGTCGTCATCGTGGTTATTGTTGTTGTTGTTGTTTCATCATTTCATGTAACTTAGTGAGCCTCTAAAAAAGAGTTGGGTCTGTCCAGGATAAATATTCCTCTTTTACTTGACCACTTAGCTCATTTTATGTGTTACATAAAAATACTTAAAAAGTCATACAAGTTGACGCATTTTAGTGTGATTAAAAAATTGAAAAAAAATGGAAAATAGGAAAATATTTCTTTTTTAGAAATTATTTTACATTCCTTAAAATAAAATAAAATCTTTGTATTACTTAATGAAAATAATATTAATATTTTAAGTTTAGATTTTTTTCATAAATTTTGTAAACAGAAAATTCAAAAGATGTTACTTTCATAATACTTTGAAAAATTGCATTTGTTAAAAAAAATCAATATTTAATTTTTTCACATTTTTCAATCTGAAAGAACTACGCACATCTGATTCACAAATTGATGAGATACGTAGGCAATCCTTCTTGGGTTCGGTGATCTTTAAAAAAAATGAAAAAATTGAAGTATTTCTTATAAAAATAATGTTGTGTTTACAATATTCTTGAACTACGCAAACCTAATTTTAGTTTTGACAAGATGGTAGGCAGCCTTATATTCAGGTATGCTCAGCCAAAGAAAAACAAATTTAAAAATTTCTCGTCACAAAACTTTGGCAAAAAAATGGATTTTTTTATTTAGAAAAACATTGACTTGGTTTGTATCAATATACGTAGAAATGTGCATAAAAAAAATAAAGTGCTTAACCATTTAACAAGACATATCAACTTTGTTGTGACCTATAGACATCTTTTAGTATCTCTTGATATATTTATGTAATACTTGAGAAAATGTTTAATTAAAGTTAATATTAAAACAAATTCGACCTCATTTTTTCCGGTGAATTGCGTAGTGAACTTTAGATATAAAATTCAATGGAATGACTTTTGATCAAAAACTTGACCTAAATGTTTGTTGACGTGAAATTATAAGCAACATTTAACTTGGAAAATGATTATAGGCTTCCTTTGACTTATTAAGCCTCTCAAGCCTACCAAATGACATGTTATTTGTAACGTCTGGATCCTTCACCCTGGGTGGAATTGACACTCTGTGACCATTACTAGCCTTGAGCGAACCCTTGGCCTGGATTACTTAACTCAGCGAAAGACAACAATCATACTTATAAGAATGAAAAAACATAACTAAACTACACAATAATATTATCTGGAATGTTTTAAAAGTTTAAACATTCAACATGGCAAAAATGGCAACCAAGTGTTTAACATAAGAATGAAAAGTAAAGGCTACTGGACTACTAGTGTCTATGAAATCTCTAAACTGACTAAGATGAATGTTGGGACAGATCCCACAACATCCTAATGAACTAAGTTAGAAAAAAAAACAATAAAAAGGATGTCCTTCAAAATGCAAAGAGGCTCACAAACTGACTATGAGTGCTCAACGGGATCAACGGTACGCTCCATGCTGATTCTGGTTACCTGCGAATGCATCATGACATGATGTAGGCCAACTAACTTCAGTATATTGAATATACGAGTATGTGAGTTAGAATTCTAAACACACTTAAGCTTGAAAAGTAGTAAGAAAGAACACTTACCTTGACTCTGCTCAACTCATGATCTACTAACTCTTATTCAATATACGCAGTCAAAAGTGACTGCAATATAAAGAAATATTGACTGAAAGTATGCTGTAATCTCTGAAGGTATACAAGTATACAAATAATATCTAAGATGTATGTAAAAATATAAATAATTGATGTAAATGAAAGATACAATACTCTCTAAAGGACTATCATCACTTAAGAGCTACAGTGATGATACAACGTTACTCGGCCCACGCTGCCGGACCATCCTAACTTTGCCAGAGTATAGGACCTGAACTGCCTAATGGATCCACTAGTAAACTATGAAGAGGGTTCATCTAAAAAGTATCACCCTTTTCCACCCATGAAGACTATATGGTTTACATGGAGACTTGATTTAATCTGAACTCGCTGTCACATCCCGAAACCGCACCCTAGAAGTTATGGTAAAATCTCGGATTGTAAACGGCATACTCGACCTCTCAGAGATCTTATACAAGCCATTTCATATCATTCATCGCATAAACATAGTGAAAAGTAGTGCAAAATTAAAACTTTTCACGAAACATAATATAGTTTTCAAAATCTCTTTTATATAAAAGTAATAGGAAATACTAAGTCTTAATCTCATCATCTTAAGACAAAAAAATACTTGGGACACAACCCATACTTCAAAATACGAATATAGAAATACTTAGTCTATTACAATACTTTGAATGTGAACATAAAAGACATTATGCCCTCGACTCAAGTGAGGACATACTTCAACTTTTCTTGAACGATCTTCTAAGTCTAAGTCTCCTTCCCAAAGCTCTTCACCTACCAAGAACTATACAGATAGATAAAAGTATGGAGTTAGTACAACCACATGTACTAAGTATGATATTATGCATAAAAATCATGAAAACAAACTTTTATTTGAAATATGCATCTTTTCATTGAAAAAATCATATTATAATTATCAGAACAACATTTAACAACTTGGAAACACATAACATAACATTTAAACCAAAAGTCATATTTTAGAGATCACTTTACAGTGAACTCATTCACTGGTACAATGAATTATTTCACTGTACAGTAAAGATGCTTATTCTTCACTTAAGACACGCTTTAGCATGTAATATTCTCACTTAAAGCTATCCTAAGATTCACTTAAATCACACAAAGAGAGACCGCCCATACACCCTCTCTAGATGTGCCTAAACGACACTTAAGGTTTCTTATAATGAGTCATATACACACTTGAAGACATCAATCATATCAACATATAGACACTATGACATTTCCTCATCAAAGGATATCAAAGAGTTGTTTGATCAAGAAGATAAAGTCAATGATTGATCTCTTCAAGACTACCTAATTAATCCTTAAGACTTCCTAAGTTCGGATCATGTCCACATAATCAACATCTTCCCTTATTAGAGTGATTCTTAAGACTCATCTAGGTAAGATATGAAGTGACCATTCCTATTCCCCGGTCACACCTTAACTAGACAACCCTTAACTAGACAACCCTTAACTACTCAAGATAGGTACTTATTCCTTTTACATACTTCATAACATAAGTCATTAGTTCATTAGTTCATAAAGACTCATACATCACATAAAGGACATTCAAGTAATGGTCATGGACAAAATCTAGGGATTCTTACTAACACCTTCAAAGCCTATTGTTCAATGTCTAGATAGCATCCCATACTACCACCTAAAATTCATAGAACTTCTGTAGTACTAGTAAATATCCCACATGATGAGAATAGACAATAACCGACATATACCATGATAGATAGACATGGAATCCCGAGTTCTAACCTACTCTGATGAGGGTGTTACTTGCCAAGGGTAGAAATAGGACACATTCCATGTAGGCACGTGGATAAAGAGTATGAAGGGCTTTTATGTAATCTAGTCTCACTCTCAAGTAGAGGTACATTGTACTCTAGTCTCATTCTCAAGTAGAGCTACTTCCCATAACATAATCACTCGGTTCTAGCCTTGGTTCTTATTTAGTAATTGACATTAAAGGATCACATGAAGATGGTTCCTTATCTAGTTCATAACCCAATCACATTTGCCCCACCAAAGATGTTCACTAGGGCTACCTTACAATGGCGACTAAGATAGATCAGTATGACTTTCCTAAGGATTAATATGATGCTGTTCCAGCCAATTAACCTTACGTACACCGTTTATTTACATGAAAGATACCCTTACGGCTCTCAACGTCAATATTCATAACATAACCTTTACCACGTACATGACCTTCTTAAAATTCTCTAAGGTCCCACATATTTTTCATTCATACATGACAAGTGTGCAATAATCCTACCTAGTCAAGACATCTCATATTCACATATCCTTCATACATATATCAAGTAAGGGACACAAGTCTACCAAACAAGACACAACCATTTTTTCCCTTATCACCTATAGCATATCATTATTTT
Source organism: Solanum pennellii (assembly GCF_001406875.1). Lineage (NCBI taxonomy): Eukaryota > Viridiplantae > Streptophyta > Magnoliopsida > Solanales > Solanaceae > Solanum > Solanum pennellii. The sequence goes on along the minus strand of NC_028645.1, from coordinate 52,277,640 downwards.
AAGCACTTAGGAATGACCCTTATTTTCTTAATGTATTCCTATACATTACTTTATTATTAATGATATAACCATCATCACTCATATAGTCAAGTAGGAACAAACATGTATCAACATCTAAGACTACACATATAAGCACATGGTCATAGTCTAACGTGATCACCTACATAACATTAATAGATCACATATACTTTCACATTGCATAACAAGTAGATATATATCATCATACTTCACATAATCAAATACACAAATAGCCACATTACTTCATGTAGTGCAGACAAGGCCATGATCATCATATTGCATCGAGTAGCGCCGACAAGGCCACGTCAATTCACATAACACCGCCACCATAAGTGGACCATACCAATCAAAACATAATTAAAGTATATATAACATCAAAATAAAGGATATAGGGCAGCTTACCCCCTCAACATCCTCAACCCGTCAACTTGATGCTAATTCATCCATTATAACAACATAAGACCCTTAACAATGGTCATGAACAATAATTCAATGTAGACACTATGATAATCAATGAAAATAGGTAAATTAAGTAGAAATTCAACAATCTAATATAACCTAGATATCAATTGGACACAATTCTCACATCATTAGAAAGCCCATAGATATCTATACTAGAATTCAACAACATTAGGTTATTATCAAGTAACCCATAACTTAGTCAAAATGTAGGGTTCATCCCATTCATGGGTTCATAAATAATTTAGGTTAAAATAATCAATACAATATCAATTAAATCTTTATTCAATATTTAGAAATCATTAATGCAAGAACCCATGTTAGAATCATGAAATTGGACAATTCAACTTGAAAACTTTAGAAAACATCTTGAGAATTGGGGCTCCTTGATGAAGAGAGTTTCAAGGATCAACATCCATACCCCAATGATGATAATTCTCCACTTCGATTAAGAATTTCTACTCAAAATTTCACCTCCAAGTTGTTCCTAAATTTGGACTTCAATGGAGTCTTTGAGATTTTTTTAAGGGATTTTGGGAATTTGATTTTGAAGAATGAGGTCTTCAATGTGTTTAATACTTATATACACATTTAAAATGCACAATATAAACCTTAGGAACTGCCAAAGTCTATTTTTAGAAGTGGTGTGAATTTACAAATTCACCCCTAGCTTGGTAGTGAAACTGCACGCAGGGACATGACCATCGATGGACCGTTTGTCCACAAAAGGACCGTCCTGTCTCTCCGTTGGTTGGTCAGCGACTTGCCAAGGTTCCTCATCCTCCCCCAGACTATGTCTCAGCATATGAGACCATATACGCCCCGTCCTTTGATAAACGGACCGTCCTTTGGACCGTGGTCTGGGACAATGAACTTGCCAACAACGAACTGCCCATCGACGGGATATGGGTCCACTTACGGGCTGTCCTTTCTTTCGTCTATGGGTTCAGAGACATTGGAGAGGTATCTTAGCCACCCAGGCTAAGTACCTTCCCACTCCCACCACTAACGGACCGTCGATCAGGCCACTGGCCGTCGATTGTCTTCCTTAGGTGAGGCTGCCTTGGGCAGTCATTACCACCAACTTGGGTCCTTCCTCAAGGACCCTTAGATTGACCATAGGGATAATTTCCCAAACTTTTCCAACCCAAATACAATCTTCTATGATTTTAGAACCTCTCACATAAATTTCATAAAAAATGAACACGTAAAACTCGACGAAACATGCCTAGACACACAAGGTCATTTCAAGGAACATCTTTTGAACTTCATGGACATTCTTGGACGTTTGACCTTCAAACATCAAGAAACTCAAAAAAATGCCTATACATGCTACAATAACTCCTATAAGGACCTTAAAACCTCATTAATCACACATAAACACATAGAACCACATATGAGGCACATAGGTGACTTAGTTGTCAAACGTCTTAGTCGGCCCTTGACGTTTGACTTCCAATTCACCTAATACTTTAGATACTTACTCTATACCATATAATAAACGTATTTAGGACCATAGACAATCAATACCAACATGTTAGGCTCTAGTTCACCTAAGTCATTTTCGGGGTCATACAATATCCCCCACTTGGACAACATTCATCCTCGAATGACACTTACCACTCTCCGAAAACTTCCAAGAATTGAGATTTAACTAGAAGATAATAACCATACCATAAAATACATAATCAAATAAGAAAACATCAATTTCACATATTCAAGATATTCACAACACAACAGGAAACTAGAAAACAATTATATAACTCATTATGCTATAAAACTCACACGCTTCATTCCAAATAGCAAAAAATCATTTTATATTTAATATAATAATTATATACATAAGTATTAACCATATTACAACAATTTTAGATAAAAGATTGAAATAGTCATTTTTCACAAAATTTTACAGTGAACTGTTTTTCCATGCTACAGTGATTTTACCAAAATTTTCAAAAATCAAAATTTTAGGCAATTCATGATATAAACATGCTATTGTGAAAAGTAACTTCATACGAACACATCTTAAAGCATAATCATAACTTCATAGAATACAGAACGCAAGAAGTTAATGAAATTCAATTTCAACAAAACTCCTAAATATCATGCACATGCAACATGCTTCTATACCATCTGGTCACTTCCCATAGTGTTTCTTCCCACAAGTGAAACATGTAGGCTTTTCATTTTGAGAAGCACCTCCTTTCTCAAATTTCATCTTAGCACTCCTAGGATCTTCTTGAGTTTGAGCCCTCTTCTTAACCCTAGTTTGCTCATGATCACTAGAACCACCCCGTTCTAAGTTTCTAGCCATCATCCTAAGTGTAGACTCTTCAATTACTCTTGCATACACCATGATTCTAGCTACAGTCATATCATCATGTAACATCGATGTGCGGCATTCTTCCCTTACTAAGTCGGCTACACCCGTCACGAAATGACTCATTTCATCCCTTGGATTTTCCATAAGAGAGGGAACATATTTGGACAGCTTAGAGAACTTCAAAGAGTATTTCTTAACATTCATATTACCTTTCTTGAGATTGATAAACTCCTCTACGTTAACTTCCCTCATCTCACGAGGAAAGTATTTACCAAGAAAAACTTCCTTAAATTCTTCCCACTCAATAGGACCCGACACCTTTGGCCTATTGCCTTTCCATTGTGTGTACCACACTTGAGCCACATCTTTCAATTGATACGAAGCCAACTCCACTTTCTCCCTAGATGTTACTCCAATAGCATGCACTGTCTTGTATACCTCATCTATAAACTCTTGGGGATCCTCTCCCACCTAGAGACAAGGAAGATATGAGGATTCATCCTCACAAATTCTCTCAACCTAGAGGTCATAGTGCTCTCCACCACATTCGCCTAGGCACGATACTCAAATTAGCTTGCATAGTCAGGGCTCGGGCTATAGCAACCAAAGCCTCTGTAATATCGCTTTTAGACATCTCCAAAACCTCAATACCTTCTTCCACATTAGGAATATGATCACCTTGGGGAGGCACTTGGGATCCTTGAACACCATGGACTCCTTTCCCACCTTAAGGAACTTGCTCAACTTGCTCAATTTGAGGAGTAACCTCCTCCTTCATTCCCTCCTCTTCCAACCTTCTAGCGGCTATCCTTCTTGTATTCATCTCGTAGAAACACAAGAAGACACATTAAGAAGGATAATCAGAACATTTACTCTACTGCACGATATAGGAGTAGAAAAGAAGGAAACTCTATCGTCCTATAGCTTCTCACACATAGATGCATCGCGACTCATACCGATGGTCAAGATTCTACTAGACTTGACTTGATGAGACTTCTTGATTCCTAATATTACTTTCACAAACCTATGCTCTGATACAAAGATTTTCACATCCCGAAACCACACCCTAGAAGTTAGGGTAGAATCTCGATTTGTAACCGGCGTAATCGACCTCTTGGAAGACTTGTGCAAGCCCTTTCATATCATTCATCGCATAAACATAATTAAAAGTAGTGCGGTATTAAACTTTTCACAAAATATAATATAGTCTTCAAAATCTCTTTTACATAAAAGTAATAGGAAATACTAAGTCTCACTCTCATAATCATAAGAAACAAGAATACTTGGGACACAACCCATACTTCAAAATACGAATATAGACATACTTAGTCTATTACAATACTTTGAATGAAAACATAAAAGACATATATTACCTCGACTCAAGTGAGGACATACTTCAACTTCTCTTGAACGATCTTCTAAGTCCAAATCTCCTTCCCAAAGCTCTTCACCTACCAACAACTATATAGATAAAAGCATGGAGTTAATACAACCAAATGTACTAAGTATAACATTATGCATAAAATCATGAAAATAGACTTTTATTAGAAATATGCATCTTTTCATTTAAAAAATCATAGTATAATCCTCATTATAACATTTAACAACTTGGAAACACATAATATAACATTTAAACCAAAAATCATATTTTAGAGATCACTTTACAGTGAACTCATTCACTATTGTGAATTATTTCAATATACAGTGAAGATGCTTATTCTTCACTTAAGACACCCTTTAGCATGTAATCTTCTCACTTAAAGTTATCCGAAGATTCATTTAAGTCACACAAAGAGAGACCGCCCATACACCCTCTGTAGATGTTCCTAAACGACCCTTAAGATTACTTATAATGAGTCACATACACACTTCAAGACATTAAATATATCAACATATAGACAGTATGACATTTCCTCATCAAAGGATATCAAAAGACTTACTTAAGTAGATCAAGAGGATATCATCCATGATTCACCTCTTCAAGACTACCTAACTAATCCTTAAGACTTCCTAAGTTCAAATCATGTCCACATAATCAACATCTTCCCTAATTAGAGTGATTCTTAAGACTCATCTAGGTAAGATATTCAGTGACCATTCCTATGCCCCCTTCACACCTTAACTAGACAACCCTTAACAACTCTTGATAGGTACTTATTCCTTTTATATACTTTATAACATAAGTCATTAGTTCATTAGTTCATAAAGACTCATACATCACACAAAGGATATTCAAGTAATGGTATTGGACAAGACCCAGGATAATTAACACCTTCAAAGCCTATTGTGCAATGTATATATGAAGTTCCATACCACCACCTATAGTTCATAGAACTTCTCTATACTAGCAAGTATCCCACATGATGAGAGTACACAATAACCGACAAAGACCATGATAGCTTGACATGGAATCCAGAGATCTAACCTACTCCAATGAGGGTATTCTACTTTCCAAGGGTAGAACTAGGACACATCCCATGTAGTCCCATGGTTAAGGAGTATGAAGGTCTCTTATGTACTCTAGTATCATTCTCAAGTAGAGGTTCATTGTAATCTAGTCTTATTCTCAAGTAGAGCTACTTCCCATTACATAATCACTTAATCCTAGCCTTGGTTCTCATAGAGTAATTGACATTAAAGGATCACATGAAGATGGATCCTTATCTAGTTCATAACCCAATCACATTCGACCTACCAAAGAGGTACACTAGGGCTACCTTCCAATGACGACTAAGGTATCTCATTATGACTTTCCTAAGGATTAATATGTTGTCGTTCCATCTAATTAACCTTAAGTCCAACGTTAATTTATATGAAGGATACCATTACTGCTCTCGACTTCAACATTCATAATATAACCTTTACCACGTACATGACCATCTTAAAATCCTCTAGGGTCCCACATATTTTTCATTCATACGTGACAAGTGTGCACTAAGCTTACCTAGTCAAGACATCTCACATTCACATATAATCATACATATATCAAGTAAGGGACACAAGTCTACCAAAAAAGACACAATGAAAATAGGTTAATTCAATAGAGATTCAATAATCTTAGATAACCTATATATCAATTGGACACAATTCTTATATCATTAGAAAGCCCATAGAAATCTATACTAGAATTCAACAACATTATTTTAATATCAAGTAACCCATAACTTAGTCTAAATCTAGGGTTCATCCCATTCATGGGTTCATAAGTAATTTAGGTTAAAATAATCAATACAATATCAATTAAAAAATAATTAAATGTTTAGAAATCATTAATGCACGAACCCATGGTAGAATCATGAAATTGGACAATTCAACTTGAAAACTTTACAAAACATCTTGAGAATTGGGGCTCCTTGATGAAGAGAGTTTCAAGAATCAATATACATACCTCAATGATGATAATTCACCACTTTGATGAAGAATTTCCACTCAAAACGTCACCTCCAAGCTGTTCCTTGATTTGGACTTCAATGGAGTCTTTGAGATTTCTTAAGGGATTTTGGGAATTTGATTTTGAAGAATGAAGTCTTCTATGTGCTGAACACTTATATACACATTTAAAATTCCCAATATACCCCTTAGGAACCGCCAAAGTCTATTTTTGGAAGTGGGGTGAATTTACAAATTCACCCCTAGCTTGGCAGTGAAACTGCACGCAGGGATATTACCATTGACGGTGGACAGTCAACAAGCCATTTGTCCACAAATGGACCGTACTGTCCCTCCGTTGGTTGGCCAAGCAAAATTCCAAGGTTCGTTATCCTTCCCCCAGCCTAAGTCTCAGCCTACGATACCATTGACGCCCCGTCCTTTGGTCCGTGGACTGGGACAATGAACTTGCCAATGACGAACTGCCCATCGATGGGACGTAGGTCCACTTACGGGCCGTCCTAACCTTCATCTATGGGTTCAGAGACTAGGGAGAGGTATATTAGACACCTAGTCTAATTAACTACCCACTCCCATCACAAACGGACCATCGACAAGGCCACTGGCCGTCGATTGGCTTCCGTAGGTGAGGCTGCCTTGGGCAGTCTTTGCACCAACTTGGGTCCTTCCTCAAGGACCCTAGGATGGTCCTTGGGTATAATTTCCCGGATGTTTCCAACACAAATACGATCTTATTTGAGCTTAACACCTATAACATAAATTTCATCCATAACAAATACGTAAAACTTGACGAAACATGCCTAGACACACAAGGTCATTTCAAGGCACATCTTTCGAATTTCATGGATGTTCTTGGACGTTTGACCTCCAAACTGCACGAAACTGAACACACTGACTATACATGCTATAATAACTCATTTAAGGAAATTAAAGCCTCATTAATAATAAATAAAAACATAGACCACATATGCGGCACATAGGTGACTTTGTCATCGAACGTCTTAGTCGGCCCTTGACGTTTGACTTTCAATGCACCTAATACTTTAGATACTGACTCTAAACCATGTAATAAAACTATTTAGTACCTTATACCATCAATACCAAAAGGTTAGGCTCTAGTTCACCTAAGTCATTTTCAGGGTCTTACACTCGCCTCCCTACATCGATGCTCAATCCTACTCATAACACACACACACATATATATA
>NC_028645.1:52211559-52269691 GCF_001406875.1 Solanum pennellii | reverse complement strand
ATATATATATATGCTCTTATGTTTTTAAAATGTAGTGATTATCAGATTTAAGATTGGTGCTCAAAACTTTGCTCTTAAAAAGCTCGCTTGGAAATCATAGTTTCCTCTTCCTTCTATTATAACTAGGCATAGGATCTGTAAAAGTCTAGCTTCCTTTCTTTCTCAAAAGTTTGAAAAAATTTTATTTTAAGGTCTGAGAGACTACTTAGTTCCCTTATAACTCTTGAGAAATGGACTCAATTTTATGCTCTTTGCTTACTCGAAACATAACTTTTAAAGAATAATTAGTTCCTTTATAGCATTTGAGAATTTAAGTCAACTCTTTTCTCAAAACTTAAGACAAAGTTAAAACGCTTGTTTAAGACTCTTGAATGCTTTAGGAATTTACTTTGAATTGCTTCTTAACTTTTATACTTGGCTCTTAACTTCCTTGACTTTGATCTTAACTTTCCTTGAATTGGATTATGGATCAAGGATCATGATCTCTGATGTACCGTGGTTTTACGGTACTTCCAATGTTTTTCCTTAAGTTTATTTTGCGTCTAAGGCCTTTTTGTAGTAAATTTAATGTGTTTTTCTTTATTTTTGCAGGAAAACGTTCCATAAAAAAAACACTGAAGACTGTACTGAAATCTGTAGAAGTGATGACCTATGGAGCCACCGACGGTCCGTCGATCCTGTGACGGTCTGTAGGTGGTGATCGTCGACTGCAGGTCCAAGCAGCTGAAATCAAATCGGGGAAATCTGACCAAGTGTGGGGCTACGAAAGGAGCGACGGTCCGTCGATCCAGTGACCGACCGTCATGGCTAACCGTCGGTGGTAACAGAAAGTAGTCCGAGTACCCGGCTTGAAGAAACCACTTATATGGAGGATTGGAGGCCATCGACGGATCGTAGGTCCATTGACGGACCGTGCTGCTGGTGCGTTGTTGGTAACAAAAAGTGTTGCAAAGTGGAAGCTGAAAAAGATATGAAGTATGGACCAACGGAAGTTATCGACAATCTGTCGTTCCATCGACGGACCGTCAGTAGGGTCGTCGACGTCAGACGTATTTTCGACAATTTTTTCCTTAAATAGAACTCCTTTTTATTTTAGGACTTTATTATTATTATAAATATGACTAAAAACCTCTTTTTTAAGGTTAGATTCTTAACTAATTTTTCAGATTTGGATTATTGGAAGTAAAACTTTGGTTTTTGGGAAACACTTTAATTTTCCGAATCATTTCTTCAATGTATTAGTGAATTCAAGTGATATTTCTGTGTTTTCTTAAAATTAATAAAGTAAGTACATGATTTCTTATTTAACTATTATGAATTGTGTAATTCTTAGCATGGGTAACTAAATCCACAACTAGGGTTGTGGGAACCATTGGTAATTAACAAGGTAAAACTAGATAAATAACAATTCTAGAGTAGGGTCTTGCATGTATTGATAATTCTTTCGTTTAGAAGTCTTTTTAACGAGTACACACGTTAGAACTTGCCCTATTTCTACTTGCCGGATCAAGGAGGTAGTTGATAGGAAAAGAATTATCAACATAGATTTACACTATCTAATAGGCTAGTTTCAATGGGTGCAAAGTAGTAACTTAGCCATACATTGAAATGATATTGAATATGAGGTAAAGGTAAGGTTTAGTAAAGTAGACAAACGTAGCCAGACCAAGGACGAAGTGAAATTCTCTAGTTGCAGGACCAAGGAATTAGGGATACATAAGTTATCACTTTGCATGCAAGATACTAGGAAATGATTGTTATACCAAGGATTACCGCGTTATGAACCTATGGAGAACACTTACACCCTAGTTTCTCTCATCAATTTATAAACACTAAAGTTATAAACCTGCTATCTGTCTTACTTAGAAATAATTAAACATTTTTGTTACCCAAACCCCCTCCCCCTTTAATTAATTGTTTTTGGAAAGGACTTGACAAAATAGATGTAATCGTAGATTAAAGTTAAGTCTAAATCATTTTCCTCGTGGGATCGACCCTCAACCTAATAATTGGGTTCTTTACTTGATACGACCGCTTATACTTCTTTAGGGAAGTATAATTTTAGCATATCGAATTTCGGCTCTGTTGTCGGGGAAAGTGACTTGTAGATTAACTTTAAGCACATTACCAAATTTTAGTCAACAATCTCCTGATTTTACTTTTTATTTTTGTTTTTGTCTCTCGCAGGTCTAGCTTTAGTGTATGCCAAGCACACGGAGTTGAGGAGAACCAATACTTACACTTGATCTAGAATTAATCCGTACACTTTGTAGAATGAATATTCAAAACAATCCTGCTTATATCGATGATGAGATTAACCCTCAACTTCCCCCGCCGTTTGATGCTCATAATCAAGTGATTGTTGATAACACTGGTGAAGGTAATCGGAGGAGGCACCCTCCTGCCCCACACCCTCAAGAGTACTATAGGGGAAATGTTAACATCACTGACTCTGACGGGCCACTTTTCCTACCTCCTCTACTACATGGTCATACTTTTGTGGTAACTAGTAGCTTGATGCAGATGCTCATCGCTAGAGTTCTGTTTTCGGGGCTACCATCTGAGGATCCACATGCTCACATCTCGAAACTGAGGTTGGTGCGTATGATTTGTGTAGGGAGGCCTGACTTGGACATGGACGTCATTGGGTTTAGAGTGTTCCCTCTCTCACTGACGGGAGAGGCTGCTATATGGTTACGGAGCTTCCCTATAATTCAATTGATACATGGAACCAATTGAGGGATGTGTTCTTAGCATGTTACTGTTCTATTTCAAAGAAGCTCAACCACAAAGATAGGGTGAACAACTTTGTGGCATTAACAGGGGAGTCAGTAAGCAGTTCTAATGATAGGTCCACCTCATTCTTGAGAAGTGTCCCAAACCACTACATTGATGATGAGTCACTGAAAAAGTTCTTCTATTGGGGACAAGATGAGAATAATAAAGCGGTGCTTGATATGATTGTGGGTGGTTTTTGTGGGGAGTTTACTTATGCAGAGATAACTGAGAAGTTAGAGAAAATCTCCCGAAATAATAAATCTTGGAGCACTAGGAAATTAAATATTTGGAGAAACACTTTTGTTGTGCAAGCATCACATAACCCAGCCGTAGATGAGGTTCATGAAGAGATGTCTCAAATGAGAACTGAGCTTGGGTAGGTGTTGATACATGTCACTGGGTGTGTGGAAAAAGTAAATGCGGTGAACTATTTTTCTAAACCCCCACCTCTGGTTGATGAGTACTACTATGAAGAAGATTCTTATGCAGTGAATGAGCAGACGGGGGGTTTCTGGCTGATTTACGCCCAAAGGCTCCAATTAGGAAAACTAGCGCCAAGGTCAAGGAAATTAAGGTCGAAACTATGGCAATTACAACCGAGAGGGTCACTATGTGTGAGATGGAAATTACAACTGCAACAACAACTTCAATTGGGGTAACTATGGTAACAGAATTGATGGAGTGGGCCCTATGTTCCACCTCAAAATCAGTAAGTTTCTCCTAGGGATGGTGGAGGTAGTATGGCATCAGTTGAGGATATGCTGCAGAAGATGATGAGGAGGTTTGATGCTAGTGATGAGTACGCCAAAGAGTTGAGAGGTGATTTAGCAAATATTGGGCAAAAGGTGGATGCACATGCAATCTCAGTCAAGCATCTTGAGTTGCAAATGGCCCAATTGTCTTCTACTGTGAACCCACGCCAACCGGGTACTCTTCCTAGCAATACTGTGCAGAATCTAAAAAATGATGGACATTGTATGTCAGTCACTACTCGAGGGGGTAAGCAGACCATGGATCCACCTATGCCGTTTGGCGTCGAATATGAGAAGAGAGGAGATGGTGAGGTAGAGGAAATTAGTGGTGAGTTGGTAGATAAATCGGGTAAAGAAGTTGAGACACCCCAAAAAGTGACTCCCATTCCTAGACCACCACCTTCATTTCTGCAAAGATTGGTGAAAAAGACCGAAGATGGTAAATACCAGCATTTAGTTACTATGTTGAAACAACTTTCTATCAATGTCCCTTTGATGGAAGATCTTGAACAAATGCCTGGTTACACTAATTCATGAAAGATATGGTCACTAAGAAGAGATCGGTTAGTTTTGAGGATGATGATCGGATGAAACACTGTAGTGCTATTGCTACCAGGTCTTTCGTGCAAAAGAAAGAAGATCCGGGTGCTTTCACTATTCCATGTACAATCGGGTAGTTACACTTTGCTAAAGCATTATGTGATCTTGGGGCAAGTATAAATCTCATGCCTCTCTCTATTTACAAAAAGTTGGATTTGGGTGACCCAAAGCCCATTGTGATGCAGCTACTGATGGCCGATCGAACGGTGAAGAGGCCTATTGGAATACTCCATGATGTGCTAGTAAAATTGTAGTCATTTATTTTCCATCAAATTTTGTGATTCTTGATTGTGAGCTGGACTTTGAGGTGCCTATTATTGTTGGGAGGCCGTTCCTTGATACCGATCATGCCTTTGTTGATATGGAGAAAGGGAAGATGAAGTTTCGGTTGAACAATGAAAAAGCGACTTTCAACATTTGTAGGTCCATGAGGCAGAGTGGTGAGCTCCAATCGGTATCTGCGATATCCTACAAGGTAGAGAGTTCGTCCGAGGTACAAATAGAATAGCGTCTTGGTGTTGAGGCACTAGAGGCATTGATCATGAATTTTGAGAGTGATTTTATCAAAGAGTATGGGTCATTGGTTGTGGCACTTGATCGAGGTGATGTTCAGTTCAAACCAAAGAAATTAAATTTAGATATGAAGCATCGCGAGTCTCCACCCGCGAAATCATCTATTGAGGAGGCTCGAAAATTGGAGCTTAAGGCTCTACCACCTCATCTGAGATATGTATTCTTGGGAAAATGTGACATTTTGCCTGTAATTATTGCATCAGACTTGAATATGCAACAAGTAGAGTGTTTGGTTGAAGTGTTTAAGAGGTTCAAGAGAGTTATTGGGTTGACTATTGCGGTTTTATTGGGATCCCTCCTGGTATTTTTTCACATGAAATCTAACTCATGCCCGATCATAAGCCCATTATTGAGAACTAGAGACGTTTAAATCCACCTATGCAAGAGGTAGTGAAGAAGGAAATTATTAAGGGGTTGGATGCCAGAGTCATATATCTGATCGCTGATAGTAGTTGGGTATGCCCTGTTCAGTGTGTGCCCAAGAAAGGCGGAATGACTGTGGTCCCTAATGAGAAAAATGAGCTTCTTCTAGTGAGGCCGGTGACAGGATGGAGAGTGTGTATGGATTACCAGAAATTGAATGCATGGACAGAGAAGGTTCATTTTCCTATGCCCTTCATGGATCAGATGTTGGATAGGCTTGTAGGAAAGGAGTGGTATTGTTTTCTTGATGGTTATTCGGGTTACAACCGAATCTCTATTGCACCGGAAGATCAAGAGAAAACCACCTTTACTTGTCCTTATGGAAATTTCGCGTTCAAAAGGATGCCCTTCGGGTTGTGTAATGCACCAGCTACTTTTCAGAGATGTATGATGTCCATATTCTTTGATATGGTGGAGGACACCATTGAGGTATTTATGGATGATTTTTATGTTGTTGGTTACTCGTTTGATCATTGTTTCAATCACTTGTCCGATGTTCTCAAAAGATGTGAAGATTGTAACCTTGTGCTAAACTGGGAAAAATGTTACTCTATGGTGATAGAGGGTATTGTATTGGGCCATCGCATCTTAGAGAAGGGTATAGAGGTTGATCAAGCTAAAGTCTAGGTGATATAGAGACTTCCTCCACCTATCTCTGTAAAAGGTGTGAGCAGTTTCCTTGGGCATGTGGATTTCTACCGGAGGTTCATCAAGGATTTTTCAAAAATTGCACATCCTGTGTGCAAGTAACTTGATAAAGAGTGTAAATTTTATTTTGATGAATCCTGTATGAAAGCATTTGGAGATTTGAAGGAGAAGTTGGTGTCTGCGCCCATTGTTATTTCTCCTGATTGGAGCAAACCATTTGAGATTATGTGTGATGCTAGTGGGGTTGCTCTTGGTGTAGTATTGGGAAAAAGAAGGAATAAAATCCTTCACCCCATTTATTATTCAAATAAGGCTCTTAATGAAGCTCAAAATAATTATACTGTGATTGAACAACAGCTACTTGCGGTGGTATTTGCCTTCAAAAAATTCTGCTCCTATTTGCTTGCCGAACCACGGAATTAGGGATACATAACTTATCACTTTGCATGCACGATAAGAGGAAACAATTTATATATTTCGGATTACCGTGTTATGAACCTATGGGGAACACTTAAACCCTGGTTTCTCTCGTCACTTGATAAACACTAAAGTTATAAACTTGCTATCTGTCTTACTTAGAAATAATTAAACATTTTCGTTACACAAACCCCTCCCCCCTTTTAATTAATTGTTTTTGGAAAGGACTTGACTAAATAGACGTAATCGTAGCTTGAAGTTAAGTCTAAATCATTTTTCTCGTGGGATCAAACCTAACCTAACAATTAGGTTCTTTACTTGATACAACCACTCATACTTTTTTAGGGAAGTATAATTTGAGCTTATCAATCTCATGTTGATGGATACTTCCATGAAATTTAGATGTACTTTCGAATGTTGAAATCAACTAGAAATGATAGGTACATCAATTAAGAACTAGTACGGAATCATATGGAAATAACGGGGTCTCTAGGGGGTTGTGGTGCTCTAAGAGGCGCGGGGCTGCAGGGATTGTCTGACAGACCCTGGTCTGGGGCGGTCAGGCTGGCACGGCACCCCAGGGGTTGTCTGACGAAATTTCTGACTTTTCTTCTCCAATATTTAAAATCTAAACTTTCTAAACTCCCATGGATCTTTTCCCAAACACTTGGGATCATTAAATACTTCATTATCCGATAGTTTGGACTCGCCCGAAAACACAAATCAACTCAATTAGAACATACTACAACCCATTAGACCAAGAATTCAAAAATTGTTCATCAAAATATCAATATATCATCCAATCTACTCTAACTTGATGAATTGAATCAAATTGGTGTGTGGGTGGAAGAACCCAATACAGAAAGATCTCACATACCTCGATAGGGATCACCCTCGACGAAATTCACGTAACGATCTTGGCATTTCTTGGACAATTCTTGATCTTTCTCTTTTTTTCTCTTTTCTCCCAAGCCTTAAGCGTTCTAGTTTTTTCTAAAAATGATTTGAGACTTTGTTTTACCCCTAATATAACCTTAAAACGAAATAGGAAATACTAGGGTGAAAAGAAAACTTTACCCTTACTAAAATCCGGATTGGATTTTCCTCAGCTCAACAGCCCAACTTCCGAAAGGCATATCTCCCTCATACGACGTGAAATTTTTTCAAACTTTGTGGCGTTGGAAATATCTTCTCAAGAGCTTTCCAACTTTATAAAGAACTCACCCAATCTTCTCCTGAGCTGGAAATTATGTTCGTTTGAAAATGTCCAAAACTCACTTTTGAAAGCTGAAATCTTCCAGATTTCCTTATTCTCAAAATTGATCATTCTTGATTTTCTTATCTTATTCTTAGTAAGTTCGAGTTACGAGATGTTACATTATTCATAGGAGACCTATTTCGATCCTAAAACTTTTTTATTCGAATAACCACAAATTCACATATATCATTTAGTGCACAAATGCACTATTTCTAGATCTCACCTCCATGTGCGCACTATCTATTTGATACACAACGCCAAAGACCTAAGTTTGGTACCAAAGTGAAAACACCAAATATGTGCAAGTTCAATCAAAATGATAAAGAAAATATAGAATAAAAACATTAAAAAATCTCCAACAGAAATGAGAAAATGAGAAAAAAAGATGATGAAAAATGAATCAGGAAAAGATTTCAAGAAACAAATGTCAAATGTGGAAATGAAAAAAATATTGAAAGTTGTGCAAATTTTAAGTAGGAAATAGTCTTTTTATCCCAAACGAATATCATACCTTTCTGTTAGTCTACATTACAAGCTAATAACAAGTCCTATTTGATCTCATTTTTTGTGTTCTCACCTCAATGGATACTTACATAAGGGCCAAGCATATGACATTTCATCTCATGCATTGAATATCTTTTTAAGTGCGAGTGAATTCGATCTAAAACGTCCTAAGATCAGAACTCTTCTAATGTGTGAAGTAGGACTTCATTTGCTGTAAAGGCACTTGAAACATGAGGATATGAATAATTTTATCCCTTAACTTAGGCAAGATGAACTCATCATGTAAATACTTAAGTATGTTTTAGATACCATTTGAAATCATAGAGATTACTCAAAGTCGACCTCCACTTTGTTAGGAAGTAGTTGAAGGTGACTCATATGCATCATACTGATTGTTGGTACCAACTAAAGTCAAAACATTGTCAACTCTTAACTGATTCATTTATCAGAAGATGTCTTTTGTAGGAAAAATCAAGAAAAAACAATTTTTAAATTTGTATGAACCACGTTTAACCTGATTCTTGCTATAAAAGATACGTAGGCAGTCTCACAATGGGTTCGATTTCACAAAATAAAATCTTGTATCCTTGAATAAAAAAAATTGGATCATTTTTTTTAAAAAAATGATAAATTAAAAGACTTTTGAAATTCCTCAATATAAAAAATAAGCATAGTTTTATTTGTTAAAAAAATCAGTAGCATTTGTAGGAAACAAATACTCTGTCATCATTCATTTCTAGGGATCAAACTCCCTAATTGCATTTTGGCTTGCATTTTTTTAGTACATTTATTTCTCATTCGTGTTAACATTTCATAAAAAATATTTTCTAGTGCAAACTAGGATGAAAATAAAAAATGTTGTGGTGATTCCAAATGATGATTATGTTTATCAGGACCCTTCCTCATAATCAGATTAGTAAGGACCCTCATGGATAATGGGACTAGTAGGACCCTCTTTATAATGTGATTACATGACCCTCCTAGATAATGGAACTGGTAGGACCCTTCTCATAATGGGATGAACAGGACACTCGTGGATAATTAGACTAGCAAGTCCCTCCTCATAATGGAATTAGCAGGACCTTCCTGGATAATTGGACTAACACGACTCTCCTCATAATGGGATTAGCAGGACTCTCATGGATAATGAGAATAGCAAGAACATCCTTATAATGGGATTAGCAGGACCCTCATAGATAATGGGACTAGCAGGACCCTCCTCATAATGAGATTAGTAGGACCCTCCTGGATAATGAAATTAGTAGGACCCTCATCATAATAGGAATAACAGGACCCACTTGGATAATGGGACTAGAAGGACCCTTCTGGATAATGGGATTAGTAGGACCTTCCTATATAATGGGATTTGGTTACTTTTTCGTAGGATAAACACTTCTTAGTCTTAAATGTTATTTCATATTTTTTCCTAGGATAATTACTTCCTAGTTCGAGTTTATTTGTTTATTTATTTTAATACACATTTGCTAATAAGTCACAAAATTTTCCTGTGAAAATAGGGGCAAAATTTTGTTTATTTCTTTTGTTTGTGATGATTTTTAGGTTTCATTAAGCCAAACATGGATTTGAAATTCAAAAACGAAGTTTCAATTCTTTTCTAAATGATCAAACCCCATGATCTCCAGAATTCTGCTTCTGCAATGCATGTAGCATCCTTACTTCCTGAAGTGTGTTTCTCTTCAATTACTGATTGAGAAAACATGCAGTTATTCCAGAACATATTCAAATTTGTCATTTTCAATAGGAAAGTCAAGACTCAAGAGAAGCTGCATAGATAAGAGCTTGTACTTTTATTTTCCTTTTGACTATTAGTTTTAATTTTTTTTGTGTCATTTAGGATAAGAGTCTTGATCTTGGGACTCCATGGAACCTCACTTAACTTTCAATTAATCACCTCATAGTGACAACATTACCTTACAACTCGGGATATGTAGGATGTCCAAAGCAGTGATTCGGTCACATATTTTCTTTCAAATAAGAGTCCGATCAAGACTTGTCGTTTGTCTACTTCTTTGTCTGAAAATACTTCGTGTTACCAGTCAAAGAGGACTATTTTTTATTTGCTTAAATATTTCTTTTATGTTTAATTTAGGTACGTATAGTATTGATTTTGTTTATGCGGATTATTATGAATTTTTTTTAGTTGAGTAATTATCATTAGTAAATTGTATAGTTAATGTTGACTCGTATTAGTTGTATTTTGACTTACGTTATCTTTGTAGGTTATAATGACATACAAAAAATTTTGTATGCCATTATGTCTTTGATGTATGTTTTAATATTTATTTTATTTTAGTGTTGAATTTGTTCATTAAAAATAATAATCTAGTTAGGATATTATCATATATTGATTTAATGTTCATCGTATATGTATATATTTTAAGAACATATGGATGTCTCTTACATAATTTTTTACTACCATAAAAAATGTTCATTGTTAATTTTTTTTTGGAAAATTTAGATACATTAAAATTGTTTCAATTAAGAATGTGGTTACACATCTTCTTTGAAATTTAAAAGAAACTCAAAGATGCCGTTACGCACCTTGGTCAAATTTAAGGATGCGATTACACACCTTGGTCAAGTTATTTTAATAATTAATTCTCATTAATTTAATTCAAGAGGTGTAAATAGAAATTATTAGGTGTGACGTACTCGAGAGGGAAAGATAGTTATGCCTCTGAATGTCCAGACCAAGAATGCGGTTACACATCCAGTTTCAGACTAATAAAAATTCAACAATTAAAATATTAAAATGAGTAAACTATGGCCTGTAGACACAATATATCCAAAAATAGTAACAATACGTAGAAGTCAATAAAAGCGACCGTGCTAGAACCACGGGACTCGAGGGATGCCTAATACCATCACCTCGGTCAATAGAATTCCTTACCCGAATTTCTGGTTCGCAGACCAAAAATAAAGAGTCATTTCTTATTGATTAGGGATACGAAAAGGTAACTTGGAACACCATAAATCAATTCCAAGTGGCAACTCCAAAAATTAAAATAATCCCTAAATCAATACCGTCACTTAAACTGGAAAAACCCTACCGCCGTGGTCGCGAAAAAGGAGTGTGACAATCGATACGATATTCATGATCTCGCCTCACTCTAAAACGTTGCACTCATCCCACTATGTTTCTTCATTTTGACTCTAGCTCTTTTAAATTCTATTCTAGTGGTGTCCCACCATCTCTTAAACATTCCATAGGACCACGTTATTCACCAAATACTGGAAAACTACAACCATAAATATTCACAAGTCATAAATTACTGCACCAAATTCGCTTAGTTATATACCGTGGTTTCACGGTATTATTAATACTTTTTCCTTAAGTTTGTGTGTCCAAAAGCCTTTTTGTGCTAATTTTTATATAAGTTTCTGTTTATTTTGCAGGAAATCTGTCCAAAGCTGAATGCGGATATTTTGAGCGAAGAAATGCAGAAGAGACCACCTACGGAGCTTATGACGGACCCTCGTGCTTGTGACGGTCCGTAAGTGGCAGCGTAGTGTAGCTGCTGAAGGAAGATGGGGAAGTCTGACATAGTGTGGGGTTACGAAGCTTGTGACGGTCCGTCGTGTCTATGATGGTCAGTCCCGCAGGTTCGTCATGAAGTTCAGAGAAGTAATCCCAGTACCCATATTCCAAGAGTTGAAGTGTTTTGGAACGAAGACCCTCGACGGACTGTTGTGCCTATGACGGTCCGTCATACTTGCCGTCGAGGGTAATGAAGAAGAGCAGCAGAAGAAATTGCACAAGTATGGGACGACGGAGTCCATGACGGTCTGTCGTGACCATGACGATCCGTCGCAAGGTCCGTCGACCCAGCCGCGTTTTTGCATATTTCCAACAAATAGAGTCCTTGTTTAATTAGGTTTTTATTTTTTTATAAATAGTTCGAAAAACCTCGTTTTTGGGGTTAGACTGGGTATTATAGGTTAGACTCTTAGATTGAGAGTATCTTAGACGGTTAGACTCCGTATTGTTAGACATCATATTATTAGATTTTGTGTATTAGTGTTAGATTTTGAGATTCTTGCAAGTGATTTTTTGTGATTAATCAAGCAAACTTTTGGATTTTACTCTTTCCTATTGAAGTAAGTACATGAACTCTTACTTAATATATTTGAATATTGTGTTTATGGCCATGAGTAACTAAACTCCATAACTAGGGTTGTGGGAACCATAGACAAATAATGAGATAAACCCTAACTAAAATAACTATTCTAGAATAGTGTCTTGCATGTATTAATAATTCTTTCGCTTAGAAGTCTTTTTAACGGATGGCCAACGTTAGAACTCGCCTTAATGCTACTTGCCGGACCAAGGAGGTAGATAATAGGAAAAGAATTATTAACATAGATTTAGTGTATACTATCTAATAGGCTAGTATTGATTGGTACGAGGTAATAACTTAGTCAAATATCGAATACGATGCTTAATATGAGGTAAAGATAAGGGTTAGGAAAGCAACACACGTAGCCGGACCAAGGTGCGGAGTGAGATTTTCTAGATGCCGGACCAAGGATTTAGAAATACATAACTTGTCCCTTTGCATGCAAGATACTAGGAAAGAATTGTTATAGTTAGAATTATCAAGTTATGAACATGTGGGGAACACGTAAACCCTAGTTACTTTGATTAATTGATTAAACTCCAACATTCAAAGCTGTTAAGTGTCTCTTTCAATTTCGTTAGTTATTTTCACTCATTTAGAACTAGAAACTCCTCTTTTATTGTTTTTACTTTCCAAGGATGTCATTGACCAAACAATTGTAATAACAAGTTAAAGTTAAGTCTAGACTATTTTCCTCGTGGGAACGATCCCAACCTCCCTAGTTGGGTTATTTACTTGACACGACCGCTTTACTTCTTATTTGAGAAGTAAGTTTGAGCGTATCAAATTTTGGCGCCGCTGCCGGGGATTATAGCTTTTGGATTAACTTGAACTTATTACTATAGTTTAGTTGATATTTTCTTGATTTTACTTTGTTTTATTGTTTTTGATTTTTTTTAGAACTATCCTCCTTGTATTCCAAATACACGGAGAGGAAGAGAACCCTTGTTTCCCTACGATCACGAATTAGAGCGTACACTGCGCAATATGAATCGAAACTTGGGAATAAATGATGATGATCCGAACAAGAACATCCCAGCTCTGGTTGATGTTCATGGTCAGATGTTACCCGATGCTCCGGGTGAACACCAATAGAGGGGACAAAATCCTGTTCCACGGCACCAGGCATACTACAGAGGCTATGATAACATAGCAGACTCGGATGGGCCACTTGTCTTGCCTCCTCTACCCACAGGCCACACCTTTGTGGTAACTAGTAGCCTGATGCAAATGCTCACTGCCAGAGGTTTGTTTTCAGGGCTACCTTCTGAGGATCCACATGCCCATATAGCTAAGGTAAGGGCAGTGCGTAAAAGTTGTGTAGGGAGGCCTGATTTGGATTTAGATGTAATAGGTCTCAGAGTGTTTCCTCTCTTACTGACGGGAGAGGCTGCTATGTGGACTGAGCTCCCATACAACTCAATCTTCACTTGGAACCAACTAAGGGATGTCTTCTTAGCACGCTACTATCCGGTCTCCAAGAAACTAAACCACAAAGACAGAGTGAATAACTTTGTGGCACTACCAGGAGAGTCACATAGTAGTTCTTGGGATAGATTCACCTCGTTCTTGAGAAGTTTCCCAAATCACCGTATAAATGATGAGTCACTGAAGGAATACTTCTATCGGGGACAGGATTATAACAATAAAGCGGTGTTGGACACCATAGCAGGTGGATCTTATGGAGAGTGTCCTTATGCTGAGATCGCTGAAAAATTAGAGAAAATCTCCCAGAATAACAAAGCTTGGAGTACTAGGAAGTCTGATACAGGGAGAAACACCTTCGCAGTGCAGTCCACTCACAACCCAGTGACAGATGAGATTCGCAAAGAAATGGCTCAGATGAGTACCGAGCTCGGGTTGGTACTAAAACATGTCACTGGGGGTGTAGAAAAGATAAATGCAGTCAACTACTTGGCTAAACCACCACCTCCTAATGATGAATGCTATTATGCTAGGATACTTATGCACTAAATGAGCAGATGGGGCGTTTCCGACCAAGAGCCCAAGGCTCAAATCAGGATAATTGGCGCCAAGGTCAAGGGAACGAAGGTCGGAACTATGGTAACTACAATCGTGAGGGTCATTATGTCCGAGATGGAAACTACAACCGCGACAACAACTTTAACTGGGGTAACTATGTTAATAGAAACGACAGGAATGGGCCCTATGTCCCTCCTCAGAATCGTGAAATTACTCCTAGGGACGGTGGAGATAGTATGGCGCGAGTTGAGGATATGTTGCACAAAATGATGAGGAGGCTCGATGGTAGTGATGAGCACATTAAAGAGTTAAGGGGTGATTTAGCTAGTATTGGGAAAAAAGTTGATACACATGCAATTTCGATTAAGCAGATCGAGTTGCAAATGGCCCAATTATCTGCGACAGTGAACACACGACAACCGGGCACTCTTCCTAGCAACATTGTCCAAAATTCAAAGAATGATGCGCACTGTATGGCAATCACTACTCGGGGTGGTAAGCAAACCATTGACCCACCTATGCCGTCTACTGAGGAAAATGTGAGAAAGGATAATGATAATGTGGTAAAGGGTAGTGGTGAAGCAGAGGAAAGTAATGGAAAAGATGCAGAAGTACCTATGAAGGTAATTCCCATGCCTAGGCCACCACCACCTTTCCCTCAGAGAATAGTGAAAAAGACCGAGGATGGTAAATATCGGCGTTTCATAACAATGTTGAAGCAGCTTTCTATCAATGTCCCTTTGGTAGAAGCTCTAGAACAAATGCCCGGTTATGCCACATTTATGAAAGATCTGGTCTCCAAGAAAAGATTGGTCACTTTTGAGGATGATGATATACTGCAGCGTTGTAGTGCTATTGCTACAAGATCCCTTGTACAAAAGAAAGAAGATCGGGGTGCGTTCACTATTCCTTGTACAGTTGGGTCATTACATTTTGCGAAAGCATTATGTGATCTGGGGGCAAGCATAAATCTCATGCCCCTCTCAATTTACAAGAAGTTGGGTTTGGCGGATCCAAAACCCACTGCAATGCGGCTACTGATGGCTGATCGGACAGTGAAACGGCCTATAGGGATACTTCATGATGTGCTAGTAAAAGTGGAGTCATTCATCTTTCCGACTGATTTTGTTATTCTTGATTGTGAGGTCTACTTTTAAGTGCCTATTATTCTTGGGAGGCCATTCTTTGCTACAGGTAGAGCCTTAGTTGATATGGAGAAGGGACAAATGACATTTCGGTTGAATAATGAAGAAGCGACCTTCAACATTTGTAGGACCATGAGGCAGAGTGGTGAGCTCCAATCGGTATCTGCCATATCCCACAAAGAAAAGATGAAGAAGGAGAATGGACAAAAAATTGCAAAACAAGAGTTTATGGTTGGGGATTTGGTGCTTGTAGACAGTTCTGGGTCGCCTTGTCTTCCGGGCAAGCTCAAGTCCAAATGGACTGGCCCTTACTTGATTACCCAAGTATTCCCTCATGGAGCAGTTGAGTTAAAAGCCAAGGAGGGAGTGCGGTTTAAGATGAATAGAGATAGAATAAAACTCTATTTTGGGCATAAAGCATCAGGGAATAAAGTAATAGAGGCAAACCATCTTGATGAAGGCTGAGTAATCAAGTGTCCCCAGTCGTGCCGCGACATTAAATCAGGCGCTTGTTGGGAGGCAACCCAATACTTATAGTCTTTTTAGTAATGGTAGCATTTTTTTACTAATGGGTTTTTAAATTTGCAGGCACATCACCAGGAAATTCTGCAGAAAATTACTCTGCAGCAGCCACTGACGGACACATCGACGGACCGTTGCGCCTGCGACGGATTGTTGTATGCCTCCATCGTACCAGCTACGTTTTTATGTTATTTTCAAACTAGGGCACACACGATGGACCCAACGACGGATCGTCACAACTGAGACAGACCATCGTCGGGGAGTCGTTGCGTCATTAATGAGTCATACACGACCCGACCCGACTAGAGTCTTTTTCAAAATCACACCTTTTAAACCCCCCCAACCCCTCATTTCACCCCATTCCTTCATTTTTCCTCCCATTTCCCTCTCTTTTCAACTTCCACATTCTCTCCCTCGATCATTGTTCCCCCAAAATTCACCAGCCCTAAAAGTTATCATCTAGTAGTCGGAGTTGCTGCTGTGGGTGTCTTCTTGGTCACCGAGTACTTGCCCACCTTGTGTTTCTCCAATACTAAGGTATGTGACTCTAATTTCTACTCATTTATCTTGCATTTTTGTTTATTAATTAGTATTAGCTTAGTTCTTCGTCATATGTTTGTTTCTTTTATATAAGATTCTGTCTAACCTAGGTTAAAAAATGTTCGAAATTGCCGTGTTTACAACCCTAGACATAGGTGTTTTCGCATTTCTAGTTTCCTAGGTAGTTGGGTTAGACAAATATAGGTCCAAAAATCTACAAGTTAGATTTGGGTTCATCGGGGATGAATGGGGTACACCAGTTCTATCACTGATCTACAGAACGAGACCCCGATGACGGACCATCATGCCCACGACGGACCGTCGTAGGGTTCGTTCCAAAAGCCCTAACACCCCACTACCCATTTTTTAAAATGTCCCCCAACGGACAGATGTGACGGACCGTCGTCACGACGGTCCGTCCTACACAACCGTTCTGGTTGTCAGAGACCCTGTTTCTAAGTGTCTCTCATTTTTTTTCTAACTGTCCCCCAACGGACACATGTGATGGACCGTCGTCTTCACGACGGTCCGTCCTGCACAACCGTTCTGGTTGTCAGAGACCCTGTTTCTAAGGGTCTCTAACTTTTTCTCAGTGTCCTTCAACGGACACATGTGACGGACCGTCATACCCACGACGGTCGGTCCTGCATGACCGTCATGACGGTCAGAGACCCCTCTCCTAAGGGTCTCCATATTTTTTTAAGTGTCCTACGACGGACCGTCGTACCTGTGACGGTCCGTCCTGCTCATACCATCATAATAGTCAGAGACTCTCCTTCAGGGTTCTCCATATATACATTGTCTAATAAGACATGACGGTCGTCATAGCCACGACGAGCCATCACCAGGCCCGTCGTGTGTCACTATTACCATAGAAATGACATACTATTTTAATTTTTTGTGTACTTCTTACTTGTCTTGTTTGCCACTACTCGTACTAATATTGATCCTTTACAGGTACTATCTACTATGGCACCCAAGCAAGACCAAATCTACGCACGCGGCGTTCGAAGTCTGTCGCACCGTCTGCCCGCATGGTCATTGGCTCGGATGATGAGCGTGACCCCGAGTATGTGCCCCCAGGCACTTCCACCCCTTCCCGTGCTGCACGTGCTCCCAGAGCCACACCCAAAAAGGTGGCGTCCGGCGTAGTCACTGCCTCCCAGTCTGATGAGGAGCACACACTGACCTGCACACCCTCTGGTTCAGCAACAAATGAAGAAGGAGAGTCTGGCTCCTTAGGAGTATCTTGGTCGGAGGAAGCCTCTAGCTTTGCTGAGGTTCCCGCACCCGCCACCGCTGCAGCGTCGGCCTCGTCTGATGAGGCTGACAGTTCGGAATCCACATCAGGCTCACCAGCTCAGGTCCCCACCCCAGCCAATGACCAGCCGAACCGGTGGTGTGTCGACGGGCAATTTCAAGTCTACTCTGATGCCAAGTTCCTGACTGATAAAGGAGTAATGACTCGAACACTCACCTTGGAGCGGAGGGTCCTTACAGGGAGTCTCCTGACGATGACTGAGATCCATAATCTCTTCACCAGGCATCGCTTGGAGTGGACAGCACGTCCGTTGGGACGTTACTGTGAAGAAATGGTCCGAGAGTTCTACGCATCCTACGTAGCGACTCTCTGATCACAGATAGATAGGCGGGCTGCCCCCGCTAAACAGGCCCCACTGGAGCAGGTCTGAGTACGGGGCGTACATGTTGACATTTCCCTGCCTACCATCCGCCGGTTTCTATACGGCGAGGGTGTTGATTCTACTCGGACCCCTCTCACTGCCGAGTTTGACTACTGCTGGCAGATAGTTAAAGATGGCCAGTTCCTGCGCGAGCCATCACTGAGAGAGACCACCAAGAGGTGGATGGCCCTGCACCTATCAGTTGATGGAGAGGGTGCCGACTGGGTGACTGAGCCACAGGGGGCCATCAATAAGGCCAACCTCACTTTCACGGCGATGTTCTTGTGGCTGCTTGACCGTCAATGCCTTTCCCCCACAGCTGCTGATAATATCGTGACATGGGATCAAGCAGTGTTGATGGCGGCGATGATAGATGGGTTCGAGGTGGACTTCGCGTGGCTTCACCAGGCAGGCATGCACGAGAGGGCATTCAAGGTCACTACTACTTACCCTTTCCCGTGCATGATCTTTTCTCTCTGTAGGTCTGCAGGTGTGCCTATATGGAACGTAGATCAGCTCAAGACCCCGCAGGGCACTGTTGACGTCGGCCTCATCAGATATGAGGCCAATGAGTTGGCTCCGTGCAGAGGGCCCCGTCCAGAGCTGCCCCCACTTGCTTATGATCTTGCTGATACGGTAGCCCAGGCCCGCACGGCTACACAGGCGGCGTCCACTGACACTACCCCCGGTCGAGTCTATCCCGGGTAGTAGCACTGCCCCGAGCTCCTCTCGCATAGCCCCTCTACCGGCACTGGTCCCGCTTGCTAGGGTCCAAAAATTAGAGGCGCAGATGGCTACACTTCTGCATCATATCCAGCCGTGGATCCAGAAGTCTATTACAGAGTCAGAAGAGCGCCTAGAGCGGAAAATGGTCCAGTTTACAGAAAGGAAGATTGCTGAGGTTCACCAGAGCTTGGACGCCTTTGAGTTGAGGGTGCTAGCCTGGCCAGCCCCTCCAGTGGATGTGTCGACTCTTCAGGCTGCGGTCGACAGCCTTCGCGCAGATATCGACACGATCTTAGAGGCTAGGGTGCCGGAGTCTGAGGCCCCTTCTGTCGGGCCTGCTGAAGACACAGTGTTGGTGGCCCTATTTGCCACATCAGAGATTCCACCACCTCCCCCTAGAGAGAATGCCAAGAGCGTAGGGGTCGAGCAGAGGACGAGGCGCGAGCACGGAAGAAGGAGCGCCGAGAGATGGAGGCTGCGAGGAGAGCCTCACTTGCTGAGGAAGAGGCGCACCAGATGAGAGCATCAGAGATAGCGGCTGGGGCGTCTAGCTCCCGCACTGTGGAGATAGCAGGAGGCACTACTGATGGTGCGGTTGTTGCTGAGGACACCACTGAGGGTGTCCTGATTGCAGAGGACGTAGGTTCCGGGGAACCGGACCCACCAGCTTGCTGATCGACGGTGCTTTGCGCCACAGGTTTGCTTCACCTACCACTCTATTATTTAAATTTTTATGCATTGGGGATAATTTACGCATGTTTTTTTTGGGGGGTGGGGTAAATGGAAAGTGAGTGTTAGGGTGAAGTCTGAGTAGCCCAATTCACTATCCTCTTTTGGGGTATTCTTGCCTGTGATCTTTTTCCCCAAAAGACTGATTACTTTTTCTGTTGAACCGACATGTTTATATTTTTTTTACATAGTTTAATTCTGGAGCATGATTGCTAAAATGATATCCTGATAAACTGGAAAAATAATGCATGACTAGGCATAGTAAATGATAATTGTGTGGCTCTAAGCATGACATAGAGTTACACCATTGCATTACCCTAAGTCTAAAATTCGAACTAGGTGTCTGATAATCTTGTATAGTGATGAAATGTCAAGTGAGTGTGTGGATATTTCGAATAGTCCACTATTGGTACTGAGCTAGAACTTGCCTGGTTAGTCCTGCTAAAAGTAAGCTGTAATAGACAATTAGGAAAGGATCATAGGCCCTTATTCAATATATCCCTTTCTAGCCTAAATAAAAGAAACCAAATAAAATATATCCTTCTTTGATCCAAATGATCTGAGCTTAAATTAGACCTTTCTTTTTCACCCCAACTGATCTTTTCTGGGAACAATGTGTTGGCCCTGGTCCCTCCTTTGACATGTGCACCTCAGCTTATGCCAAAAACATAAGTTGAGGGTGGCTAATGCAGTAAACAACCTTCGTTATGGCCCTGACCCACCTTTGGGTATTGTGTACCTTGACTCATGGCAAAGCCATGAGTTGAGGGTGGCTATTATGAGGAATGCTCTGAAAAATGGGGTTGAAAGAACAAAGAGAGAGAAAGAACAAAAGTAAAGTGACTCAATAATTAGTCGAAAGAAAAGTAATGAAAAAGAAAAATATACAAGAAATACAAGCAAGAAAAGAAGAGAGTCACTTACACAAATGAAGAAAGAAGAGAAAATAGCAAGGTGAAAGAATATGAGAAACTGGGCGAGATAAAATGATAGAAAGTGGAAGGTTTAGCCGATATGTCAAGGAGGGCAAAAAGTCACTAAATTATACATAAATATACCCTACCTGACCCTGAGCATATGTTACTAGCTAAAAAAATTCCTATCGTGATCCTAAGGGTTGTATAGCGAACTTAAGGAAGTGAAAAGAAGGGCAAGCTTATGGCAATACGTATGAATGAGTGTGATTTTGTTCTGAGAGCGAGTGTTGAAAAGTAATCCTTATACTCAAACTGAAATCATTGTGTCAAAAAGGAGGATTTTGTTTTAAAGTGAGGACACTAGTTGCAATACGGAATTGTTAGCACCTCGGTGAGAAATTGAAGAGGATAGGTGTTAGTGCATTGTGAGTCTGTGTCATGTTCTGATCCCACATAAGTCAAGCCTAATAGTGATAGCATGCATAGATTTGATGAGATTATTCGGGATTGATAGCCAAATGATTGCAAAGGATAAAACATGGATACTATTGTACAAAGATTTTGTATTGAGTCATAGTGCATCGCTTGAGGACAAACAACGAATTTAAGTTGAGGGTGTTGATATACCGTTGTTTCACGGTATTATTAATACTTTTTCCTTATGTTTAGTGTGTCCAAAAGCCTTTTTGTGCTAATTATTAAATAAGTTTCTGTTTATTTTGCAGGAAATCTGTCAAAAGCTGAATGCGGAGATTTTGAGCGATGAAATGCAGAAGAGACCACCTACGGAGCTTATGACGGACCGTCGTGCTTGTGACGGTCCGTAAGTGGCAGCGTAGTGCAGCTGCTGAAGGAAGATGGGGAAGTCTGACCAAGTGTGGGGTTACGAAGCTTGTGACCGTCCGTCGTGTCTATGATGGTCCGTCCTGTAGGTTCGTCATGAAGTTCAGAGAAGTAATCCCAGTACCCATATTCGAAGAGTTGAAGTGTTTTGGAACGAAGACCCTCGACGGACCGTTGTGCTTATGACGGTCGGTCATACTTGCCGTCGAGGGTAATGAAGAAGAGCAGAAGAAGAAATTGCACAAGTATGGGACGACGGAGTCCATGACGGTCCGTCGTAACCATTACGATCCGTCGCAAGGTCCGTCGACCCAGCCGCGTTTTGGAAGATTTCCAGCAAATAGAGTCCTTGTTTAATTAGGTTTTTATTTTTTTATAAATAGTTCGAAAAACCTCGTTTTTGGGGTTAGACTGGGTATTATAGGTTAGACTCTTAGATTGAGAGACTCTTAGACGGGTAGACTCCATATTGTTAGACATCATATTATTAGATTTTGTGTATTAGTGTTAGATTTTGAGATTCTTGCAAGTAATTTTTGGTGATTAATCAAGCAAACTTTTGGATTTTACTCTTTCTCATTGAAGTAAGTACATGAACTCTTATTTAATATATTTGAATTTTGTGTTTATGGCCATGAGCAACTAAACTCCATAACTAGGGTTAAGGGAACCATAGACAAATAATGAGATAAACCCTAACTAAAATAACAATTCTAGAATAGTGTCTTGCATGTATTAATAATTCTTTCTCTTAGAAGTCTTTTTAACGGATGGCCAACGTTAGAACTCGCCTTAATGCTACATGCCGGACCAAGGAGGTAGATAATAGGAAGAGAATTATTAACATAGATTTAGTGTATACTATCTAATAGGCTAGTATTGATTGGTACGAGGTAATAACTTAGTCAAATATCGAATACGATGCTTAATATGAGGTAAAGATAAGGGTTAGGAAAGCAACACACGTAGCCGGACCAAGGTGCGGAGTGAGATTTTCTAGATGCCGGACCAAGGATTTAGAAATACATAACTTATCACTTTGCATGCAAGATACTAGGAAAGAATTGTTATAGTTAGAATTATCAAGTTATGAACCTGTGGGGAACACGTAAACCCTAGTTACTTTGATTAATTGATTAAACTCCAACATTCAAAGCTGTTAAGTGTCTCTTTCAATTTCGTTAGTTATTTTCACTCATTTAAAACTAGAAACCCCCTTTTTATTGTTTTTACTTTCCAAGGATGTCATTGACCAAACAATAGTAACAACAAGTTGAAGTTAAGTCTAGACTATTTTCCTCGTGGGAACGATCCCAACCTCACTAGTTGGATTATTTACTTGACACGACCGCTTTACTTCATATTTGAGAAGTAAGTTTGAGCGTATCACTTAGCCACAATCTTATTATATAGTTGCATCTCATCACCTTCTACTACGAAATCTTATTACCATTATGTTCAGTAATTCCTTACTATTGCTACAAGTTATGATTTTCGTTGACATAACCCTCAAATTCAGGTACTCGTCAAATTCAAAGTACTAACACAATTTTTTGTATGCACTTTCTAAAACATTTGATTGTCTTCACCCAATTATACGCAATGGGACTTTTTTAATCAATGAGTTGTCATTTTGGTATTAATCCACTTCCTTATGGCATAAAATAAAATCAACACTCCTCATACTACCCTCCTTCTTCTTAACAACAAGACAGACGCACCCTACGGGAAAACACTAGAATGGATGAAACCATTATGATGAAGCCCTTGGATTTGAGATTTTTAAGTTCTCTCAATTCTAACACAATAGAATAGACTCAATAGAGGAGGATTCGACCTCAACCCCTAATATGAGTCAATTACATCAAACAATCTCGCTTACCAATTTCCTAGCCTGAACGAAGGATATGATCTTAGCTAGGTTAGGCTTGTAGAACCCTGCCCAGTTTAATATTTCCCTATTAGGGGTCTGTAGAGTTATCGACTCAGCATTAAAACTAAGTACGGTAGAATAGGGGAACGACATAGTCATGCCTATGATTATATCAATTTAGTCATATCTAGTATAACCAAATCAACCCAAATTTGAAAATTCAAATCAGAACACGACAACATGATATACAGGATGACTATGAATGACTTCAACTAGGGTAGAAACATGGATGGGGGCATCATGTATATCAAAAACAACATCAAATCCTCATTGAATCGAACAAACACATAGAAATACGTAGAAACTGAATCAAATAACACATTAACAATTCAGTCACAACAATTATAGTACTTGTGATCGCTATATCCGACCCTCATATGCGCACATTCTCTACAATTATAACACACCTTATAACATACATTTTATTGCTTAACACGGAGGTAAAATTCGGGGTCCATAATAATGACTAGGACAATAGGGGAGAGAGGGGTGAGATTCTATCTCACCCTATCCCTCTCTAGCGGGAAAAATCCTGCACCTGTGGCATTGCCCTTGCGGCAATAATCCTGCTCCATAGTCCAAAACATAAACAGAACCGATGCTAAATAAATTTATGGGGTTTTTTACTCTTTTCAGATTTTCCTAAAGGTTCCCAACTTTACGTAGCAATTTTAGACTAGTTCTCATAACTAGGTTAAACATTGTCTGCACCCTAGTCAATCTTAACGACACACAATCCAAGTCATTCACATTAATTCAACACCATAATCCACACATCCCCAGGATACACCTAGAAGCTCACACAATTATTAGTTGTTCAAAACACACGTCCATATTTCTCGCTTACGTACCATAACGTTATTTATCTAGATCCTTTCACCGAATATCGTGATGATTTTCTTGTCACAACAAGTTTAACGACACTCAAGAGGTTACAACTTGCATAATTTTAGCATTTAGGCCACCACAACTAACACATAATCATATCAAAGCATTCAAGTGTACACCCTTCACATGCGTTGTTCATTTCATACAACTAGAAGCACACATTCACTATTCTAAGTTAAAATTCACAGAAAAGTCTAATTGCCTTAATTAGTTTGTTCCATAGACGACTATTACAGATCATCTATGTCTTATACTACCCCTAAGGCCAAATACCAATTGGAACCTTCTCAGTTTTAATTAACTTGCTTGTGTTCCATCTAGTTCACTTAGTTGAGACACCAACTGGAATGGAGCGATACCAATTGGACTCAACTCATACCACAAGCGACAATAGTAGCTAGCGATCCCCATAAACCTGCTGATTTCAATCACAGAACTTAGTCTATCCAAATTCTTAACCGCCTTAATCTTTAAGTGATGGTTACCAGACCTTAAATCAATCTTAGAGAAAATCAATGCACCTTACAATTGGTCAAACATTTAACCTCAAAGGCAATGACTACTTGTTGTTAATAGTAATACTATTCTACATTCGATAATCTTTATACATCCTCTCTTGCTGGTGATGACGTTACCACTTCTGTTTTTCTTGCTCGAACCATAGAGTGAAAGAGGAAAGATACAAATTTGTATCACTCAGATACCAAATGGATTCAAGTCATAGAATGGAGTAAAAAGAAGTGAGTTTTTTCTAATATTCTATAGTCTCTCGAATAAAAGTACGGACGTCATCATACCGTTCCACAAGACTACAAGACTCATTTTGGTACGACGAGATCAACAAATCTAGTCATTGATACAAACTTGTCACGACCCAAACCGTCGTGCTTGGCATCCATACTACCCATTCGGTGGGAGAAACACTAGTACAAGCCAAACAAAGAAATTAAACAAAAAATAAGACAATCAAGTTATGGAAACAACTTTAATTAAGTAAATAAATACGGAATTAAAACCTTGAACCTGAAAGTCAATGTACCAAAACTCTACTTGTAACAACCCTAAAAATGAATAAGGTAAGAAATGCTTAATGTGTCTAGAATTCCTACGGGTAGACCAGGGTTCACACGGATTGATGCGCGTAGAACCAAACCTCAGAACCCTTGCTACAGCCAAGCTAACTAACTTGGGAAGTTAGTTGAGCTTGGAAAGGTTGGGTCCAACCATGTAGGGCATTCGAATACAAAGATTTACTCAAAGCAGTCTTTACCGGACTTAAAAAGAAGAAATCTTTAGTTTGAAGGGTCTAGGGGTAAAATGGTTTTTTCCTGTCTAAGGGTAGTATCATAATTACCATAAATATGTAATTAATTATTTAATTAATAAAGTGGAAGGGAAATTTGGAGAGAGGGCCGAAATTGAGCCCTTGAAATGAAGTCTTGCTCCACCCGGGTTCGAATCTAATTGGGAGCAATGATTTAATGTGATTTTTTTATTGGTGAATTAATTTAATCATGTTATAAAGTATTTGTATTATAGTGAATGTGTATCATGTGGAGTCCTTTTTAGGATATGATTAAAGAGTCTTACTTGGGGACCAAGTTAGATTTCTCCTAGAAATATAGTGCTCCTCTTCATTGTAAATTAATTCATCAAGAGAAATAACAAGTCTTCTCTTCTTTTCTCTCTAGTTTCTTCTTCTTATTCTATAGTTTTATAACACGTTATCAGCACGAGACTCTAATTTCTCAAAAGTGAATGTTAGATTTGAAGAATTAATAAAAGTATTATATATTCTTTGGTTTTTAATTTTAATGGCCAATCTTACAAAACTAGAGTTCACTGCCCTTCAAAGTTCGGGAAGGAACTACCTCTCATGGGTGTTGGATGCTGAAATCCACCTTGATGCAATGGGTCTTGGAGACAACATAAAAGAAGAAAATAAGGCATCAAATCAAAACTGTGCACGAGCAATGATATTCTTGCGTCATCATCTTGACGAGATTCTGAAAATCGAATATCTGATAGTTAAGGATCCACTTGTTTTGTGGAATAACCTAAAAGAAAGATTTGACCACTTGAAGATGGTCATACATTCAAAGGCACGATATGATTGGATGCATCAAAGGCTACAAGACTTTAAGTCTATACATGAGTATAATTCTGCCATGTTCAGAATCACTTCTCAATTGAAATTATGTGGAGAAACGGTTAGTGAGATTGATATGATGGAAAAGACGTTCTCCACTTCGAATATGCTCTTGCAGCAACAATATCGAGAGAAAGGTTTCAAAAAGTATTCCGAACTAATTTCTCATCTTCTTGTGGCCGAGCAAATAATGATTTATTATTGAAAAATCATGAGAATCGACCTACTGGATCTGAACCACTTCCTGAAGTGAATGGGGAGTACGCCCACCATGCTAGGCATGGAAAAGGTCGCAGTCCTAATCGTGGTCGTGGACGTGGACGTGGTTGTGGTCATGATTATGGTCAAGAACGTAATTCTATTCCTGGCATTAATCATTCATCAAATAAAAAGGAAAAATAAAGGATGAGAAACGTGAAGCAACTAGGGAAGGTTGTTTTCGATGTGGTGGAAGAGGTCATTATGCATGTGATTGTCGTACTCCCAAACACTTGGTTGAGCTTTATCAAGAGCCATTAAAGAAGAAAGATAAAAATCCTGCGGCAAATTTATCTCTGAAAATCAAGTTGACATCACGCACTTGGATGTACCAGATTTCTTCGCACATCCTGAAGGAAAAATAGATCACTTAATTGGTGATGGTTCTGTGAACATGGAAGAGTGATATTTTTTTTGGTAGTATTTATTATTAAATTTCATGTAATGGTAGTTGTTTGCATGAGTATTAGTATTTTAAATTAGTTTAGTCGTTCATTAGCTTGTTCCTTAATTCTTAATAAGATAATATATATTTTTCATGATTTATTTAATATGATAGAGTTAGTCAAATACTAAACTTTATCACGTGTTTGCATTATATTAGGTCTTTAACTTGGTCTAATGTTAAAAACATAAATTCTAATATTAAATAGGATTTATCATGTGTTTGTATTATATTAGGTCTTTAATTTTATCTAATGTTAAAAACATGCAGTCTGTTATTAACTAGGATTAAATATTGATTTTATTTTATTTTCCTAACAACTCATTTTTGACTTAGAAAAAACAATAAATTAATGCTCAATTTCTAATATTTAATTATTAATTTATTCTTTTGAATATATTGTTCCCTTTTGACAACACTAATATTTAATATATATTTATTTTGTGTATGTCATTTCATGTGAATATATGGACAGTTGTATGAACATATTATCGAAATATGAAGATATTTGTTTGATTGATTCTGGTACAACACATACGATATCCATAAATAAGAAATATTTTTCTCATTTAAGTATGGGAAAAATAAATGTTACTACAATTTTTGGTAGTACTAATATGATTGAGGGTTTTGGAAGAGCCATTGTAATTTTGCCAAAGGGAACTAAACTCATCATTTATAATGCTATGTTTTCTCCAAAATCTAAGAGAAACTTGTTGAGTTTTAAAGATATACGTGAAAATGGTTATCATATCCAATCAATGGATGAAATAAATCTTGAATATCTTGGTATCACCAAGAATGTCTCTGGGCAGACATGTATTATAGAAAAGTTCCATGCTTTATCTTCTGGCTTGTATTGAACAAAAATTAGTGCAATTGAGGCACATTTTATAGTAAATAAGAAGTTTACTGATTCCAATACATTTGTACTTTGGCATGATCGTCTAGGACATCCTGGGTCAATAATGATGAGACGAATTATTGAAAATTTGAATGGACATCCACTAAAAGACCTAAAAGTTCTTTTAAATGGTGAATTTTCTTGTACTGCTTGTTATCAAGACAAGTTAATTGTGAGACCATCACCAATGAAAGTTAAGATTGAGTCCCCTGCGTTCTTGGAATGTATATATGGGGATATTTGTGGACCTATTCACCCACCTAGTGGGTCATTTAGATATTTTATGGTTCTAATAGATGCTTCTTCTAGATGGTCTCATGTGTGCCTATTGTCATCTCGTAACATGGCATTTGCAAAATTATTGGCACAAATAATAAGGTTAAGGGCACACTTTCCTGATAATCAGATTAAGTCCATTCGTCTTGATAATGCTGCAGAGTTTTCATCCCAATCATTTGATTATTGTTTAGCAATTGGGATAAGAGTTGAACACTCCATTGCTCATGATCATACTCAGAATGGTCTCGCAGAGTCATTAATTAAACGTTTACAATTAATAGCAAGACCATTGCTTATGAAAACTAAGTTGCCCACTTCTGTGTGGGGACATGCAATTTTGCATGCTGCAACACTTATTCGTCTCAGACCGACAAGTTATCATAAGGTTTCTCCATTGCAATTGGTTATGGGTCAAGAACCTAATATATCCCATCTAAGAATTTTTGGAAGTGTTGTATATGTGCCTGTGGCACCACCAAACCGCACTAAGATGGGCTCTCAAAGAAGGTTAGGAATATATGTTGGGTTTGAGTCACCCTCCATTATTCTCTATCTTGAACCATTGATGTGGAGACATGTTTACTGCTAGATTTGCAGATTGTCGGTTTGATGAGACAGTTTTCCCGAAATTAGTGGGATAGAATAGTGAAATAAAACGAGAAATTTTGTGGAAAAATTTATCATTGTCTCATCTTGATCCATATTCTTCTACTTGCGAACAAGAAGTACAAAAGATTATCTATCTGCAGAAAATTGCAAATCAAATGCCAGACGCATTTACAGATTTGAAAAGGATTACTAAATCACATATTCCCGCAGAGAATGTCCAAATTCGAATTGATGTCCCTAAAGGACCATCCACTAGTGTCATAGCTAATGAGTCAAAAACACACCTAAAGCGTGGTAGACCATTGGGGTCTAAGGATCAAAATCCTAGAAAAAGAAATATTAAATGTCAAGATGACACTATGAGAGAATCTCATATGGAAGTTCAAAATTTGAATAAGTCTGATATTCATGAAAGAATCAATGAATTTGAAACTCAAGGAAATAATGAACTATCCATTAATTTAAGAGATGTTGAAACTAATATGAATCAATCAGAAATAGTGGTTGATTATGTCTTTGCATCAAGACCATTGCTTATGAAAACTAAGTTGCCCACTTCTGTGTGGGGACATGCAATTTTGCATGATGCAACACTTATTCGTCTCGGACCGACAAGTTATCATAAGGTTTCTCCATTGCAATTGGTTATGGATCAAGAACCTAATATATCCCATCTAAGAATTTTTGGAAGTGCTGTACATGTGCCGTGGCACCACCAAACCGCACTAAGATGGGCTCTTAAAGAAGGTTAGGAATATATGTTGGGTTTGAGTCACACTCCATTATTCTATATCTTGAACCATTGACTGGAGACATGTTTACTGCTAGATTTGCAGATTGTCGATTTGATGAGACAGTTTTCCCAAAATTAGGGGGAGAGGATAGTGAAATAAAACGAGAAATTTTGTGGAAAAATTTATCATTGTCTCATCTTGATCCATATTCTTCTACTTGCGAACAAGAAGTACAAAAGATTATTCATCTGCAGAAAATTGTAAATCAAATGCCAGACGCATTTACATATTTGAAAAGGATTACTAAATCACATATTCCTGCAGAGAATGTCCCAATTCGAATTGATGTCCCTAAAGGACCATCCACTAGTGTCATAGCTAATGAGTCAAAAACACACCTAAAGCGTGGTAGACCATTGGGGTCTAAGGATCAAAATCCTAGAAAAAGAAAGATTAAATGTCAAGATGACACTATGAAAGAATCTCATATGGAAGTTCAAAATTTGAATAAGTCTGATATTCATGAAAGAATCAATGAACTTGAAAGTCAAGGAAATAATGAACTATCCATAAATTTAAGAGATGTTGAAACTAATATGAATCGATCAAAAATAGTGGTTGATTATGTCTTTGCATATATGTTGCAAAAAATATCATGCAAGATAATGAGGATCATGAACCTCAATCTTTTATAGAATGTCGACAATGAAATGATTGGCAAAAATGGCAAGATGCAATTCAATCAGAGTTGAGTTCACTTGCCAAACGTGAAGTTTTTGGACCTATAGTTCAAACACCTAATGGTATTAAACCTGTTGGTTACAAATGGATTTTTGTGCGAAAAAAAATGAGAAAAATGAAATACAAAGGTATAAAGCACGCCTTGTGGCACAAGAATTTTCTCAAAGGCCTGGCGTCGACTATGAAGAGACATACTCACCCGTCATGGATGCAATCACATTGCGTTATCTAATTAGTTTCACAGTCCGTGAGCAACTTGAAATGCATTTGATGGATGTGGTTACAACCTACCTTTATGGATCACTTGATAATGAGATATACATGAAAATTCTTGAAGGATTTGCGATGCCTAAATCATGTAATTCAAAATCTTGAGAAATGTATTCAATTAAATTGCAAAGATCATTATATGGTTTGAAGAAATCTTGGAGCATGTGCTATAACCGTCTTAGTGAGTATTTAATTAAGGAAGGTTATACAAATGATGCAATTTTTCCATGTGTCTTTATAAAGAAAACAATATCGGAATTTGTTGTAATTGCTATTTATGTTGATGACATAAATCTTATTGGAACTCCAATAGATCTTCAAAACGCAATTGATTATTTGAAGAATGAATATGAGATGAAAGATCTGGGAAGGACAAAATTATGTCTTGGTTTGCAAATTGAGCATTTGACAAATGGTATTTTTGTTCATCAGTATGCCTACACAGAAAAAGTGTTGAAAAGATTCTGTATGGATGAAGTGCATCCATTAAGTACTCCGATGGTTGTTCGTTCACTTGATGTCAATAAGGATCCATTCCGACCTCAAGAAAAGGATGAAGAATTTCTTGGTTCTGAAGTACCATATCTTAGTGCAATTGGTGCACTAATGTATCTTGCTAGTACTACAAGGCCTGATATAGCTTTTGTTGTTAACTTGTTAGCAAGGTATAGTTCTGCTCCTACTAGGAGACATTGGAATGGGATAAAACACATTTTGCGATATCTTAAAGGGAAAACTAATATGGGCTTATTTTATTCTGTTAATTGTAGCCCAAATCTTGTTGGTTATGCTGATGCAGGATATTTATCTGATCCACACAAAGCTTGATCCCAAACAGGCTATGTGTTTATATGTGGGGGGACTTCCATATCTTGGAGATCTACAAAGCAGTCCATCGTAGCCACTTCATCTAATCATGCTGAAATAATAGCTATTCATGAAGCAAGTAGAGAATGTGTGTGGTTAAGGTCTATGATACATCTCATTCGAGAGAAATGTGGTTTGGAATGTGATAAAGTACCTACCACTTTATATGAAGATAATGCAGCATGCATAGCACAACCTAAGGGAGAATTCATAAAAGGAGATATAACAAAGCATATTTCACCGAAGCTTTTCTATACACATGAACTTCAAAAGAATGGTGATATATTCGTTCAAGTGACAATGTGGCTGATCTATTTACCAAGTCTCTACCAACTGCAACTTTCAAGAAGATGGTGCACAAGCTTGGAATGCGAAGATTCAAGTCTCTGGATTGATGTTCTCATTAGGGGGAGTGAATACGCGCTGTACTCTTTTTCCCTTACGAGGTTTTGTCCCACTGGGTTTTCCTTGTAAGGTTTTTAATGAGGCAGCCTAGATGCGTCTTAATAGATATGTGTACTCTTTTCCTTTACTAGAGTTTTTCTTTTCTTAAAGTTTTTTTTAGTAAGGTTTTTGATGAGGCACATCATCTATGAATTAGACATTCAGGGGGAGTGTTATAAAGTATTTGTATTATAGTGAATGTCTATCATGTGGAGTCCTTTTTAGGATATTATGAAAGAGTCTTACTCGGGGACCAAGTTAGATTTCTCCTATAAATATGGTGCTCCTCTTCATTGTAAAATTAATTCATCAAGAGAAATAATAAGTCTTCTCTTCTTTTCTCTCTAGTTTCTTATTCTTATTGTATAGTTTTATAACAAATCAATTAATAATAAATGGCTGATTTAAAAAGGAAAATCAGATTTTATTGTTAATTATTATTTGTTTATTTATTTGTTAGTATTTTTAAAAAAATTGACTAAGTCTTGCCAACTATCCTAGTTTTAAGAGGCAGTATCTCACACAAACTCTCTCTCTCACGGCTAAATCTCTCTCTCTCTCTTCCAAATTGTTTTTTTGGCTGAAAAAACAGAATATAAAAACATTACAAAACAATAAAAAGTTCTCTACACTCAAAGAACTTACAAAAAAACATATACAAGCAAGTAAGCTAACTTAAGAAACGAAAACTTTGCATCATCTTCTCGACGGGTAAGGTGGGAGTTTCTGTGTTGGACGTTGGGTTGGTGGTGATTCTGGGCAAAAACTTTGAATGTTGAACAACACCAAGAACATGTATGAGTTTTCTCTCTTGGAATACTTTCTCCAAGAGAATTTTCTTTCTACAAAATTCAACGTATGAAACTAGGGTTGTCCCCTTTATTGTTGAACTCCTTGTCCATAGTCTCCTTCCGATTTCAATCTAAATTAGTTTATAAATCATGTTGTTGGTATGGTAGATGGTAGATAATTTTGATATATGATGTTCCTTATGATCTTATGTTTGGAAATAGTAAGCATGTTCAATGATATAAACAAAAAATAATGTGGTGCAATGCGTAAAATGTTTGTTGTGATTCTCCATTTGAAGTCTTAAAATAACTTGTTTGATGATTCGAATTATTGTGCATAAGCTGTGTAAATTGTGATGTAAATGAAGTGTAAGGTTGCTGATGTTAAGTGGAAAAATCAAGCTAAAACAACGATGAATCTACACCTAAGAATGTGTTAAACGAATTGTGAAACTACCTCAAAACGAACGTATGGATGTTATTAAATAAAGGCTAGAAAATTTAATAAAATTTCCACCACTTGGTGATGGAATTTTTGGCCAGAATACTTGAGGTTGAGAGGTTTTGAAATATATTTAAAAAATGTTAGGTCAGTGGGGATTGAACCCAAGCCCTCACTACATGAAAGCTGAAAAAATAAAAAAATAAATGAGAGGTGTGGGATTCGAACGCACAACCTCTCGGCCAAACAAGAGAGTAAGAGGGAAATTTTAAACTAATAAAAATAATGGGAGGAGTTGGATTCGAACCAGCCATCTTTTGGCTAAAGGAGGAGACAAAGAGAGAAATTAAAAAGAAAATAAAGTGAGGCTGTGCGGGCTCGATCCCACAACCTCACTACCAACGCTTAAGTAGTTATCTTTTAAATGAAAATAACAATAAGGGGGCTCTGGGGGTTCGAACCCACAACCTATAAGTCCCATGCGACATAAAGAAAAAAAGAAAGAGAGGTTGTGGGGGTTTGATCCCACAACCTCCTGGTTAAGCCGAAATGGACAAGGAAAATAGAGAGGAAAATAAAAAGGGGGCTGTGGGGGTTCGAACCCACAACCCCTCGGCTAAAAGGAGAGAAGTTCTTAAAAAGGAATTAAAAAGAAATGTTGATGTTGGGGTTCGATCTAGGGTCCCAATGTCAAGAGGACAAAAAATAAAATCAAGGAAAATGTAAGTGTTGTCGAAGGGATTCGAACTTGGTTTCCCTTGCCCCAAATTTCCATATTGATACACAAATCATAAGTGAATTAAATTTCCAAGAATAATGTCACCTACTTAGATCGAAATTGAAATCTTGGCATACATACAAGATACATGAGTCTTGTACTACATAATCTTAGCAAGCTATGAGTCACTTAACAAACTATGAATGAAGCCTTATGGCTTGTATGTGTAGACCCATAAGTCTAGCATACGATTAAAAAAAAGTGAACATAAGATGTATGTAATCAAATGATGAAACCCTAGAAGGGTTAAGTACGAGTGTAAGACACACTAAATGGCCAAGTGCATTGGAATATGATGAAATGAACATTCACGTAAAAAGGGGCGAGTAATTATGAACATTCTTCTGATATTATTGTGCCCTTGCTAGTGTCTAATATCTTGGTGTTATGAGCGGGTCTAACATCAACTCCTGTTGCTTTTAGTGAATGAATACTAGGAGAAACATTGGTTAGAGGAGAGAAGGAGCAGCTGCTGGGGACAATCGGGTTCCACCAAGTTCCAGCTGAGGGAGTGGCTATGCAAATTAACCCAACTCGGTTGACTGAAGCGGAGGTGCGGGTGTCTCTGGCCCATATGGCACAGGCCATCACTGTGCAGGCCCAGTCCATGACTGCCTAGGTCAACCAGCAAATTGTTGAGAGGGAGAACCCACAAGTGCGTAGTATGGAAGATAGGCTGAGAGACTTCACGAGGATGAACCCTCCTATTTTCACAGGGTTTAGACTTCAGAGGACCCCCAGTAGTTTGTGGATGAGGTGCATAAGATTTTGGTGGCTATGGGGGCCAAGATACTGCGAAAGCAGAGCTGGCTTCCTATCAGCTCAAGGATGTTGCAGTGACTTGGTGCAAGATGTTGCAGGATAGGTGAGCTTTTGGCGGAGTTCCGGTTACTTGGGAGATGTTTAAGACAACCTTCCTGGAGAGATTCTTTCCCAGGGAGATGAGGGCGGCGAAGATTGAGGAGTTTATCAACCTTAAGCAGGGATCAATGATAGTCAGGGAGTATTCCCTGAAGTTTGTCAAACTATCCAGGTATGCTATTTTCCTTAGTATCTAACAACAAGGATGAGATGAGTACTGAAGTTTGTTAAATTATCGAGGTATTCTACTTCCCTTGTATCTACCAATAGGGATGATATGAGTAGGTTCCTCACAGGAATCAATGGAGATCTGTAGGAGGATTGTCGGTCTGTGATGCTCCATGAAAACATGGACCTCTCAAGGTTGATGG
This sequence comes from Solanum pennellii, assembly GCF_001406875.1. NCBI lineage: Eukaryota > Viridiplantae > Streptophyta > Magnoliopsida > Solanales > Solanaceae > Solanum > Solanum pennellii. The sequence goes on along the minus strand of NC_028645.1, from coordinate 52,234,748 downwards.
TGCATGTCCAAGCAGGTAGAGGACAGCCGCAAAAAGAGGGGAGTTCGTGATGCTAGGAGGCTGAAGCCTCAAGATCTGGCAGGTCCCAGACATGGAGGCCATAGAAATAATTTTGGTGTCCATGAGCAGCCCAGGTTCAAGAAGGGGCAGCAGATTTCTGGGAATTCTAATTCCGTGAGGAGTACAACACCTAAAGGAGGCAGACCTGAGCCTAAGAATGGCAATGGAGGTGAGATGCAGCGTCCCTAGAAGAACTGTGCTAAGTGTTGTCGTGCTCACTGTGCAGAGTGAAGACATGGCACTAATGACTGTTTCGGCTGCGGTAAGAGTGAGCATATGTTTAGAGACTGCCCACAGAACAGAGGTTAGGCTGGAGGTAATGCTTAGCCTAGGCCTAATCCACAGGGTGCAGCAGCAGCCGAGCCTTCTAAGAGGAACATGTTTTATGCCCTCAAGGGCTGGGAGGAGAAGGAGAAGTCCGCTGATGTGGTCACAGGTATGCTGGAAGTATTCTCAACTTCTGTTTATGCTAACTTGATCCAGGGTCTACTCTTTCCTTTGCGACTCCTTTGCTTGTTCTCACGTTTGAAATATTGCCTGAAGTTCTGCATGATCCCATAGTGGTTAGTACACCTTTAGGAGAAAATGTAAGAATTGATAGAGTATACAAGGATTGCCCAATAGTTGTAAATGGTAAGACTATATATGCAGACTTAGTTGAGTTACCCATGCATGATTTTGATGTTTTCCTTGGCATGGAATGGCTTCACAGTTGTTATGCTTGTTTGGATTGTCGTAGTAGAGTGGTGAGATTTCGTTTCCCTAATGAAAAAGAGCTGGTTTGGGAGGGGTACAATTCGAGTCGTCCTAATCCCTTGGTTTCGAACCTTAAGGTCAGTAAAATGATGTCCAAAGGGTTATTGTGTCACCTTGTGAGTGTTAATGATTTAGACCATGACATTCCTTCCATAGACTCAGTGCCTGTAGTGAATGAGCTTCAAGATGTATTTCCTGATGATTTCCCTGGAGTTCCTCCCCCTAGAGAGATTGACTTTGGTATCGACTTAGAACCCGGTACTAAAACAATTTCAATGCCTCCTTATAGAATGGCTCCAGCTGAACTCAAATAGTTGAAGCTGCATCTAAAAGATCTCACTAATAAGGGTTTAATTCAGACGAGCATATCCTCTTGGGACGCTTCAGTGTTGTTTGTGAAAATGAAAGATGGAACGCTTAGAATGTGTATTGATTATCGACAACTCAACAAGGTCACTATCAAGAATAAGTATCCACTCCCCAGAATAGATGATTTTTGTTGCAAACTCCAAGTGTCTAGTTTCTTCTTGAAGATTGATCTTCGTTCAGGGTACCATTAGCTTAGAGTTTGGGATGAAGATATCCCAAAGACAGCCTTTCGTACCCGTTATGATCACTATGAGTTTGTGATGTCATTTGGTCTCACTAATGCACCTGCTGCATTTATGGACCTCATGAACAGTGTTTTCCGTGAATACCTTGACTCCTTCGTCAGTGTATTCATTGATGACATTCTCATCTATTCTAAGACCAAGAAAGAGCATGACCAACACTTGAGACTAACCTTGCAGGTACTTAGACAACATCAATTGTATGTCAAATTCAGCAAATTTGAATTCCGGCTCAGATAAGTGACCTTCCTGGGTCATGTAGTGTCCGATAAATGAGTGGAGGTAGATCCCAGGAAGACTGAGCCCATTAAGAACTAGACAAAAACATTTAATCCCACAGATATCCGTAGCTTCTTGGGATTGGATGGTTACTATCTCAGGTTCATGGAGGGTTTTTCTTCCATTACCGCCCCACTCGCAACCTTGACGAAGAAGAAAGTCAAGTTTAATTGGGCGGAGACTTGTGAAAAGATCTTCCAAGAGCTCATGGACAGACTTACTTCGGCCCTGGTGCTTACCTTGCCTAAGTGTGGTGAGAATTACACTGTATATTGTGATGCATATAGGGTTTGTTTGGGTTGTGTTCTTATGCAGAGTGGTAAGGTGATAGCCTATGCGTCCAGATAGCTCAAGGTTCATGAGAAGAACTATCCAATTCATGACTTAGAGTTAGCAGCAGTGGTGTTTTCACTGAAGCTGTGGAGGCTTTACCTGTATAGAGTACATGTGGATCTGTTTACATACCACAAGCGTCTCCAGTACGTGTTTACACAGAGGGAGTTAAATCTACATCAGCGGAGATGGTTGGAGCTGTTGAAAGACTATGAAATGAATGTCAACTACCATCCAGGTAAGGCTAATGTTGTAGCTGATTCTTTGAGCAGGATGAGCACGGGGAGTACAACCCACGTTGAGGATGAGAAGAAGGATTTGGTGAAAGATGTACACAAACTGGCTAGACTGGGTGTGCGGTTGGTTGAATCTCCTAGTGCAGGTTCTTCGGTCCATCCTAGTTCTGAATCATCCTTGGTGGTTGAAGTCAAGAAGGGTCAGCATCTTAATCCTTGGTTGATAGAGCTGAAGGACTCGATATTGATAAAAATGAATGAGTCTTTCGCTTTGGGAGGTGATGGCATACTTAGGTATCAGGACAGGCTATGTGTACCTGATGTGGATGGTTTGCGGACAAGGATTATTACAAAGGCCCATGGTTCCAGATATTCCATTCATCCAGGTTCCACCAAGATGTATCATGATCTCAAGCAGAATTATTGGTGGGATGACATGAAGAAGGTAATTGCAGAATATGTGGCCAAGCGACCTAATTGACAGCTAGTTAAGACAGAGCATCTTAAGCCAGGTGGTCTGACTCGGATTATTGAGGTTCCGACTTGGAAGTGGGAAGCCATTAATATGTATTTCGTAGTTGGTCTTCCGAGGACTAGGAAACAACATGACTTCATATGGGTTATTATGGACAGATTGACTAAGTCGGCCCACTTTATCCCTTTGAAGTCTACTTATAGAGCCGAGGACTATGCGAGACTCTACATAAATGAGATTGTGAGATGGCATAGGATTCCTCTGTCTATCATTACAGATAGAGGAGCTCAGTTTACTTCACATTTCTGGAGATCTTTCTAGAAAATCTTGGGCACTCAGGTAAAGCTTAGTACTGCCTTTTATCCTCAGACTGATGGGCAGGCAGAGTGCACCATTCAGACATAGGAGGACATGTTGAGAGCATATGTGATTGACTTCTGGGGTAGCTGGGATGACCATTTGTCTTTGATAGAGTTTTCGTATAATAATATCTATCACTCCAGCATTGGGATGGCACCATTTGAGGCACTGTATGGTAGGAGGTGTAGATCTCCAGTTGGGTGGTTGAGGTTGGAGAGTCATCCATTTTTGGGTCCAGAGATCATTCATGAGGCCTTAGAGAAGGTCAGAGTGATTAGGGACAGGTTGACTACTGCTTACAGTCGGCAGAAGTCATATGCAGATAACAGAAAACGACCCTTAGAGTTTGATGTTGCTTACAAGGTCCATTGTAAGATATCACTTATGAAGGGGGTGATGAGGTTTTGCAGGAAGGGGAAGTTGAGTCTGAGGTATGTTGGGCCTTAAGAGATCCTACATCGTGTTGGTAAGGTGGCCTATGAGTTGGCATTGCATGCGGAGCTAGCTTCTGTCCATCCAGTCTTTCATTTATTTATGTTAAATAAGTGCCTAGGTAATCCAGAATCGATTCTACCTGTGGAAGGTTTTGGGGTCGATGAAGACTTATCCTATGAGGAGGTACCTGTTGAAATCTTAGACAAACAAGTCAAGTGGCTGAGGAACAAGGAGATTGCCACAGTGACGGTATTGTGGAGAAATTATCTTGTTGAGGGTGATACGTGGGAGGCTGAGGCCGACATGAGCTCCTGTTACCCTCATCTTTTCAGCTCTTGAGGTTAGACTTCCTACTCTTATATCTAACTTTCCTTATCTCTCCATATATTTTTGTTATTGCTTGGTTGTGCATAGTGATTATGTTATGATCTGACTGGCATTACGCTAGGTAGTGGTAGTGTCATTCGGGGACAATGTTCCTAAGGGGGTTTAATGTAACAACCCAAAAAATGAATAAGGTAAGAAATGCTTAATGTGTCAAGAATGGCTACGATTAGACCAGGGTTCACACGGATTGATGCGCGTAGAACCAGACCTCGGAACCCTTGCGACAGCCAAGCCAACTAACTTGGGAAGTTAGTTGAGATTGGAAAGATTGGGTCCAACCATGTAGGTCTCTCGAATACGATGATTTACTCAAAGGAGTCGTTACCAGACTTAAAAAGAAGAAATCTTAGGTTTGAAGAGTCTAGGGGTAAAAAGATCTTTTTCCTGGCTAAGAGTAGTATCGTAATTACCTTAAATATGTAATTAATTATTTAATTAATAAAGTGGAGGGGCAATTTGGGGAGAGAGGGCCGAAATTGAGCACTTGAAATGAAGTCTTGCTTCACCGGGTTCGAACATAAGTGGGAGCAACGATTTAATATGATTTTTGTTATTGGTGAATTAATTTAATAAATTAATAATTAATGGCTGATTTGAAAAGGAAAATCAGATTTTGTTATTAATTTTTATTTATTTATTTATTAATTAATTTTTTTTAAATTGACTAAGTCCTGCCAACTATCCTAGTTTAAGAGGCACTATCTCACACAAATTCACCCTCTCACGCCTAAATCTCTCTCTCTCTAGTCCAAATAGTTTTTCATGGCTGCAAAAACAGAAGATAAAAACATTATGAAACAATCAAAAGTTCTTTGCACTCAAAAAACTAAAAAAAAATATATACAAGCAAGACAGCTAATTTAAGAAGCGAAAACTTTGCATCATCTTCTCGACAGGTAAGGTGGGAGTTTCTGTGTTGGACGTTGGGTTAGTGGTGATTCTGGGCAGCAACTTTGAGTGTTGAAAAACACCAAGAACATGTATGGGTTTTCTCTCTTGGAATCCTTTCTCCAAGAGAAATTTCTTTCTACAAAATTCAACGTATTAAACTAGGGCTGTCCCTTTTATTGTTAAACTCCTTGTCCCTAGTCTCCTTCCGATTTAAATCTAAATTAGTTTAGAAATCATGTTGTTGGTATGGTTTCTGGTAGTTAAGTGTGAAATATGATGTTCCTTATGATTTTATGTTTGGAAATAGTAAGCATGTTAGATGATGTCAACCGAAAATAATGTGGTGCAATGTGTAAAATGTTTGTTGTTGTTCTCTATTTGAAGTCTTAAAATGACTTGTTTGATGATTGGAATTATTGTGCATAAGGTGTGTAAATTGTGATGTAAATGAAGTGTAAGGTGGCTGATCTTAAGTGGAAAAATCTAGGCTAAAACAACAATGAAACTACATCTAAGAATGTGTTAAACGAATTGGTGATGGAATTTTCGGCCAGAATACTTGAGGTTGATAGGTTTAAAAAAATATTTACAACATGTCAGGTCAGTGGGGATTGAACCAAAGACCTCTGTACATGAAAGGTGAAAAAAATAAAAATAAATGAGAGGTGTGGGATTTGAACCCACAACCTCTCGGACAAGCAAGAGAGTAAGAGGGAAATTTTATATTAATAAAAAAAATGGGAGGAGTGGGATTTGACCCCACCACCTCTTGGCTGAAGGTGGAGACAAAGAGAGAAATTAAAAAGAAAATAAAGTGAGGCTGTTGGGGCTCTATCCCACAACCTCACTGCCAACACTTAAGTAGTTAACTTTTAAATGAAAATAAAAATAAGGAGGCTGTGGGAGTTCGAGCCCACAACCTCTAAGTCCCATGCGAAATAAAGAAAAAAATAAAGAGAGTCTGTGGGGGTTTGATCGCACAACCTCCTGGTTAAGCAGAAATGGACAAGGAAAATATATTGGAAAATAAAAAGGGAGTTTGGGTGGTTCGAACCCACAACCCCTTGACCAAAGGAGAGAAGTTCTAGAAAAAGGAACTAAAAAGAAATGTTGATGTTGGGGTTCGATCTAGGGTCCCAATGTCAAGAGGACTAAAAATAAAATCAAGGAAAATGTAAGTGTTGTCCAAGGGATTCGAACTTGGGTTCCTTGCCCCAAATTTCAGTATTGATACATAAATAATACGTGAATTAAATGTTCAAGAATAATGTCACCTACTTAGATCGAAATTGAAATTTTGGCATACATATAAGATACATAAGTCTTGTACTACATAATCTTTCGAAGCTATGAATCACTTAACCAACTATGAATGAAGCCTCATGGCTTGTATGTATAGACTCATAAGTCTAGCATACGATTTAAAATAAGTGAATCTAAGATATATTTAATGAATTGATGAAGCCCTAGTAGGGTTAAGTACGAGTGTAAGATATACTAAATGGCCAAGTGCATTGGCATATGATAAAATGAACATTCACATAAAAAGGGGTGAGTAATTATGAAGAGCAAATGTGCTAATGTTAATGAATGAGGTGACAACATGATATAAGGCTAATGTAAAAGATGAGAGCAATCTTAAATGAGCCTAAGTAAATGTTACCAAAACGTACTCACCTATGAGAGTCTAAAGTTAATGAAGAGACCAGTCTCTATGAACACTCTAATGAAAGTATTGAGATTAACACACATAATACTAATGATAAGATGATAAATCATCTATTGAGATATGATGTCCTCATACTAGAAGCTAGCTTCCATGACGTATGAGTTGAATGAAATGTAACTCTCATGAGATGAGACTGTTCGGCATGCCGGGTATTGATTTCCTTATATCTCCTAGTCTATGAACCTATACTGCCAATATAGGGATCTAGCAGGGTTCAATCCCCTATATACACTAGCATGTTTTGGCTCACCTTGGCCAGTGATTCCACCTCTTTTCAGTGTGGGGCAAACACTGGATTCATGTTGCTCACATGATCTATGTCGGTTAAACTTAAAGTTCCCAATGAATGAATGAGGCCAGCCTCAAATGATGTACACAATGAAATAAATGATACCAAATGTGTTAGGATAGGATAATCAAGAGGTGAGCTAGACTTAAGTAATGATACTAGGTTATTCTTGGTCATTGCATAGCAAACCTGATGAGAGTCTTAAATTACATCCCAGGTATAGCTGGTGCTTACGCTAGCTTATGAATGAATGAAATGAAGTACGTATGAATGAATGAAGCAGACTCTGTGTTTACTTATGAAGACTCCCTAGTTGAGGTCCCATATGTTGAGTCCTCATTTTGGGAAGTCTTAATCTCAAGTCCATGATTCCAACGTCTCATGGCATATGAATGAATGTTATAAAATATCTTATGTTCTATATACTGCGTGATATGATATGTGAAATATGTTATGTGTTGTTTGCAAAATGATAAGTTTGATGATGCATGTTAAACTCATGGCATGACTAATCCAATTTTGGAAAGTTCACTAACTTTCCTAATCCCAATTTGGCAAGTCCACTAACTTGACTTTCCATAATCATGTTGTTAGGAAAGAGCTATTCTTACTCATGCATGTCCTTGGTGTGTGCTTGCATATACCCATACTTAGTACAAGTGTGTACTATTTCCATACTAATATCTACATTTAGGTGCAGGAATAGGTGGAGGTTAGATCATACGGTTGCAGTTGTCCGGACGTGGAGCTTTCATCCGAACTTGGTAGGCCCTCATGCTTTCGAGGATTTCTACTGTTATTATCTAGCTTAGATGTAGACTTTAGCAGGTGGATCATTTTCCACTAGTGTTTCATTTCCATTTCATTTCAGACATTGTATGGGTGCCATTTTGGCAACTGTACACTTAATTCAGTATAAAACTATTCTTTCATTCGATATTCTTAATGTTAGATGGTTAATTGTCAACGTATATGAATTTAAGTAGAACTACTTACATGCATGTTATTAAAAAGAAGTTCAAATTTTTTGAAAAAATTAACCTAGATGAAGTAATGATGACGTATGTAGGCTTGTCTGCGACCTTTGAGAGGTCAACGATGCTGGTCACGTTGGGGGTCTACATTCCGGTAGTGACACCACTAATGAAAAATCTAAGAACAATGGGTACAACCCCGAAACTAGCAACTTAACCTATAGTATGAGTCCGAAAAGGGGGTGTTAAACAAAGAGAACTCAAGGCATCCTGGATGAACTAGCTCGAACAGTCAGTAATCTTGTAAATAAAGTCTTTTAATAGCTGCTGAAAGATGTCATGTACTCAACAAAATAAAGAGCATGTGCAGTATCAGTAAACCATATTGTAATGGTAGGATAACACGACTATCCCACTAAATGAAAAACACGTAAGTAAGAACAACATTATAAAACAAAACTATACCAAACATATCAATATCATCATCCTTCACATCAACAGAGAGTTTCAGAATTCTCAACAATATGCAATTAAATCATTTTAGAGCATCAAATAGTTTTTCAATATCAATCATTATTAGATATGAATTTAATCTTCACAAGTATATACACATTACAATTCAATGGTCATTTCATGGAACCCAATTAAATGGTCCTCTCATTTAACCCAAACCCAATTTGTTAGCTTGCCAGAATGTGGCAATTCGATCCCATAATTATGCCGGAACGTGGGGACCGATCCCATAATTATGCTAGAAGGTGGTAACTTGATCCAGTAGTTCTTCCGGAATGTGGTAACCCGATCTAATAGTTAACTGGAACGTGGCAACCCGATTAAAGTTAGCTTGTTGAAACAGGGCAATCCGATCCTTAATAACACACCACACCACATTCATAATCACTATTACAAGTGCATCATCAAAATCATACAACAAAATGTGATTCATGACATACAATTATTAAATTATCCTCAACTACGATTAGGGTGATCAATAACGCAATATTCACATATATACGTGCATTATAACGAAGCAATTACTAACATATATCACCAACATGAAATCATAACCATCACATACCTCAAATCCAAGCTTGACTCCCTCAAGGCACTTGAATATTCCCTTTCCATATTTTTTTCGCTTGATCTAGGTTTACAACAATTTATATACGTAAGGATCAATAAGCGAAGGTCTAAATATCTGGATTACAAGGAACTCAATAACCATAGACCAATCCAAGATCCTAATACCCAACTTAGGGAATTTTCCACAATAATTCTCATTAAAATTCCTTGCCTTTTGGTAATAAACCAAGAAAATAGGTTCTATGGATCAAAAATGGATTCAGGGTGTTTAAATCTCACCTTTACCCTCAAGAATAGTGAAGAAATGTCAAGAACTCATCTGGGGTCGCCTCATTGTCCTTAAAAGTAAAAAAATACCATATATGGTCATTTAGGGGTTTAGTAGCGACTTTAAGTCACGTTTGGCCCACTACAGTGGTGCTCCTACAGCGCTTAAAATCCCGCTCCAGTGACCTCGACGGAGACAAAATGCACTCATTCACGAAAAGATCATTTCAGGGAGTTCTACTCGCCCGAATTCGATTCAACAATGTAATATGAGTTTCTATCGACTTAGATATCTAATCATGTAATAAAATCCACTATGAGAGCTCTCACTAGATGTCCCTACACCTTAATTCCTCCGATTTCATCCGAATATGGACTAAGTTGGAAATTTTCAAGTTACTACTAAAAATTTTTCTAGCCCCAATTCTTTCTTCATTGACTTTTCGATAACGATGGAATCAGGTAGTTACAATTTTTCAAGGAAATTGAATGTAAAAACATACTCCTATCTCAAACACTAAAACCCTTATGTATAAAGACCGAGCAAATAATTAGATGACATATAATAGCTACTTTACAAACATTCTTGTTGTAATTGTCCATGATGATAAATTACTTGAAACTCTAAAGGTGTCCTTTTGATATCACAATTTGTATCCAAACTAATAATTATGTTTTAAACGTTTGTAATATTCATTACATTCGAATTGTAGGAATACTAGTAATACTTACCCGAGTCTTTCGTGTTGTCATTCTAAGATGATCACATTCATCATAGTTAAACAAAGTTTCAGTTATGAACCTATAACTGTGCTGATGAATGTTAATCTAAGCATGTTTAACAAAAATATTGACCAAATCTAATTTTGTCCAAAACTTTAAAAGTTAACGCCTAACAACACAAACTAAAAAAATGGAAGCTTCAAAACCTAAACCAACCATTCTATCAGTTAAAAAACAACCTTTTGAAGCTAACCACGCTTGCAGAATTCTCATTTGAGCAAGTTTGCAAAATCTATAGGTAATTCCAAGTTTTGGGCAAAAGATAAAAGTTAAAATGCGTAATGGTACAAGCTGAAAATGAAATCGTGAAACCCAAACAAACCATCCAATTAGACAAAAAATGAACTTCCAGCGCTAACCGCGTTGAAAAAATTCCAATTTGAGCATGTTTTCCTAATATTCTTCAAATTTAAATTTTAACCAAAACTTAAAAGTTTAAACGCTTAATAGGACAAACTAAAAATAAAAGCCTCAAATTCCAAATCAATCATCCTACTAGACCAAAAATGACCTATCAAAGCTAGCAGTGTTGATGAAATTTTAATCTAAGTATGTTTACCAAAATTATTAACCAAATATACATTTTGGCCATAAGTTAAAAGTTAAAGTGCCTAACAACACAAACTTAAAATGGATGCCTCAAAACTGAACCAACCATCCTATTGGATAAAAAATAACCTTTCAAAGCTAACCGCGCTAACAGAATACTCATCTGAGCACATTTACAAAAGATATTAAGCAAAGTCAAATTTTGAACCTAAGTTGAAAGTTAAAATACCTAATGGCACAAACTGAAAATGAAAATCTCAAAATCCAAACTAACCATCCTATTAGAGAAAAATGAGCTTTAAGAGCAAATGGCTCTAGCAAAATTCCAATCTGAGCACGTTTCCAAAAAATATTGATAAAATTCAAATTTTCGCAAAAAATTATAAGTCAAAATGCCTAACGACACAAGCTGATAATAAAAGCCTCAAAACTCAAACAAACCATATTGCAACTAGATCAAAGATGACTTTATCGAGCTAACTGTGCTGACATAATTCCAATCGAGCATGATTATCAAATGTTAAAACTTAAATCGCTTAACGATACAAACTGAAAATAAAAGTCTCAAAACTAGAACCAACCATCCTATGAGACGAAATCTAAATTTATATGGCTAACCACGGTTAAAATATTTCAATCCGATTACGATTACAAAAAATATTTACTAAAGTAAAATTTTGGCTAAAACTTAAAATTTAAAATGCCTAACGGCACAAGCTAAAAACGGAAGCCTCAAAACCCGACCCCAATCTTATTACATAAATATGACCTTCCGCATCTAACTACATTGACAAAATTCTCATCTGACCATGTATAAAAATATATCGATTGAAGTTAAATTTTGGCCAAAATTTATAGGTTAAAACACCTAATGGCACACACTAAAAATTAAAGCTTAAAAATCCAAACAAACCATCTTGTAGATAAAAAATGGACCTGTGGAGTTGATTACACTGAAAATTCTCATCTGATCACGTTTACAAAAAAATTGAGCAATATCATGTCAAAACATAAGATTTAAAAACAAATTTCAGCAAAAACAAAAAGCGGAAGACTTTTCAGTCATATAAAAGTGATCTTTCGAAGCTAATGACACCGACAGAGTTCTAATTTGAGCACATTTACAAAAAAAATTGACCAAAATAAAGTTTTGGCTAAAATCTAAAAGTTAAAACGCCTAGAAACACAAACTAAATATGAAAGCCTCAACACTAGACATTAATTTACCAAAAAATTCAACTTCAATTGGTAAATTTACCAACTATTCTAGTATAACTTAGTAACTAATAATTTACCAATAATTTATCGGATTTGATAATAGTTGCTACTTAAATAAACATTCGTATGTAATTACCAACTAATAATTAATATGCTGGTAAATTTTATCAATGGATTAGTGATTGGTTGGTATATTACCTACTATTTTAATGATGTTACTAATTGACCAACTACTGTCTTTATTCGTCGATACATATTCAAACTAAATGAATATTGATTGGCAAGTTTACCAACAACTTACATTTCGTTACTATTTTACCAACACATTTATACTTGATTGATAAATATAGCAACACAATCTTGCGTTGGTAAATGTTTGGTTAGTAATTCATTCGTAATATGTTAATAACTTATATAAATATATTATTTGTCACATTTGCCAATCAATATATACTTCGTTGGTAATATTACCAAAAAAAAGGTGTGCTTTAATAATATTTCAGTTTGTATCCATTGATAGAATGTTGCTAAATTTGGCGTCATTTTTTCCCGCCGTATTTACCAACTAAAATACTTAGTTAGTAAGATTTTGTTTGGTAATCTATTAGAATTTCGTTGTTAACTATTAATATATATTTCAGTTAGAAATATATTGTTAATTTGTTAGTAGAATACTAACCAACTTAAATTGTTAGTAAAATTGGTTGACAATTTGAGATTTTTCCTGTAGTGATCCATGAAGATCTAAGCTAGATTTGAATGTGCACCAATAAATTATGAAGCAAGCATGGAAGTCAAATTGAACCCGTATCATTAATGGAAGCACTCAATCAAATAAAAAAGCAATAAAGTGAAAATCAACAACCCAATAAATTTGTATAGCACAAAACCCTAATTCAAATAAATCAATTACACCTACAATTCATGCATTCAAAACAAGATGTAGAAGAAGGATAGAAATATAATATTATTAAGAACTCAATATTCAATCAAAAAGTTGAATTGTAAGGAAACTAACAACCCAGAATCAAAACCCCAAATTTATGAACTATCATTTACAATGATAAAAATTAGAAGATAAAAGATAAAAACTCTCAAAATTATTTCAATGGTTGATAGATGTTAGATCCTTTCTCCACCAGCCCTCCTCATCTTTTGAGAGAATTGGACCCGAAAATGCATGAAATTTCAAGTTTGCCCTTAATTGAGGTAACAGAGAGTTGTGAATGCGATTAGATGTTCGAATTAAATAATCAAAGATATAATTTTTCTTCAAAAAGTATATTAACTAAAAAAGTATATGTTCTGAATGAATATTATGAAAAATAATTGATTCTTATTTTCCAAATTTGTATATTTCAATCTAATTAATCATAAAATTAGAAGTACAAGATTTCTATGAACATCATAAAGACATGTTTGAAAAAAAGATTAACAATATAAATAAAATATCATAAATTATTGAAATATTTGACAAAAAGATAATCTATAAAGTCTAACTACAAATAAATCAATTGCATTGTGAAGTCTCAGGTCAATACTAGTAAAACAAATGAAAATTAAAAACATAGCATGATTTCTAGATTCAAAAAGAAAAATTTAACATAAACTTTAATATGAAATTTCAACATAACATACCCAAATATTATTTAAAAGAAAAGGCAAATGTAAGTTTATAACCTTACTAAAAAAGAATTCTACTTTATTTTATAAAATTTAGAATACTAACAAAAAATATGCTAATGAAAAAAACATTTCATATCGCTTTAGTTCAGTTTAAAAAATAGATTTGGAGTTCTCCATTTCATATACTTTAGTTTAGTTTCAAAAACCGTTCTCAATTTCACAATACTTGACTAAGGAAGGATTTGCGTAGGCTCAAGGAAGAGTTGAGTCACTCCCTAAAATGGACCAAATCGTCCTAGATACTCTCAAACCTATCTCATCAGAGTTTCAATGGAAAGCACGGGTTGGGATCCATACCTATAGCACCTCCCTATAACCCTCACAACAAATATGTATTTGTAGACGATAATCTTTGATGCACTCATTGTGGTCGTAATGGTCATCTAAAAGAAAATTGTGAGAAACTATAAAGAGTTAAAGAAAGACAAGTGAAGTTTGTCAGATCTTAAAGTACTGAAGAAGAATAGGAACCCCAGGGACCTTTTCCTCATGTGAAATTTATCGAATCTCAAAAAAATAAGAAAAAAGGAATGCAAGGGACCTTGTCCTCACTATCGTTTCAGCTAGAACAGTATACCTCCCGGACAAGAAGGTTTCTTGTTAAGGCCTTTTGATAGCTGTTGGGAACTCCGTTTGAAAAGGCTTCCTAGTACTAATAAGTGATTCTTATGCAGAGGAAAGGAAGAAGTCAGTGCTTGTACATGCACAGTGGATGCTCAAGGAACATGCCTGTAGACACTTGAAACTTTCTCTATTGAAAGCACACCAAGGTGGTGCTGGGTCGTTTGATGGTGGAAAGAAGGGTTATATTCTTGGAATTGGCATGATAGGTATATCTACTGAAAATTCAATAAACAATGTGCACTCGGTGGGGATCCTCAAATACAATATTTTGAGCATATCTCAAATCTACGATAGAGGGACTGAAGTCAAGTTCATGGCTAACCAATGTGTGGTAAAAAATAGTATAACAAAGAGGGTTGTTTCATCTACTACAAGAGTCAGATACATGTATTTTTCAGACCTTGATTCCATTAAAGGAGATGATATTTGTTGTCTAAGTTTTCACACGATAATGTTGTATGTGGCAGCGACCTTTGGGTCGTGCAAGTTCTTCTTCGCTGAACATACTTGTTGCAGGGGACCTGGTCCTTGGACTGCCTAATCTGAAGTTCACAAATGATTATGTTTGTAATTCCTTTGCAAAGGGAAAACAAACTAATTCATCTTTTAAAGCAAAGAAGATGTTTAGCACAACCAAACTGTTAGAGCTCCTTCACATGGAATTTTGTAGACATGTTAGAATCCAAAGTAGAGGAGTTAAGAAATACATTCTTGTTGTTTTTGATGACTTCTCCAAGATTACATGGAGCATGTTCCTGAGAACAAAAGATGAAATGTCTGGACAATTGATCATATTTTTCAAAGCCATTCAATCGAAGCTAAACTGCAAAAATTGGGAGCATCAGATCTCACCATGGCATATAGTTTGAAAATTCTCAGATTGATGGGTTCTGCGGCAAAAATGGCATCAACCACAACTTCTCAGCACCAAGAACTTCTCAGCAAAATGGAGTTGTTGAAAGAAAGAACAGGACCTTGGTGGAGATTACTAGAAATCTATTGATTGACTCTGGTTTTGCTATGAATTTCTAGGTTGAAGCAGTCAATACAATATGTTATGTGACTAATAGGTGTCTTATCACATCCGTGATAAAGAAATACCCTATAAGTTGTTAGATGATAGAAAACCTTAAATTGCTCATCATAGGCCATTTGGATACAAATGCTTTGTGGTAAATAATGGGAATGATGACTTTGGCAAGTTTGATGCCAAGAGTGATTAGGTGTACTCATTGGGTATTTAACTACAAGATAGACATACAAAGTGTTTAACAAAAGAACCATATGTATTGAATATGACATGCAACTCAAGTTCGATGATTCAGAAATGAGGAGTGAGAACAAATAAAACTACGAATTTGAAGAGATAAAAAAAAACAGGGTGATCAGGGTAACAAAGAGAATGATGCAGAACATTTTGAAGGACTTAATCTTTTTGGCTCATCATAGGAAATTTTGTCTCAAAACCCTCAAGAAAATGAAGGTGATTCTGATGCTAAGAGAGAAGAGGAGATAACCAGTTAGTCCGGATGGAAGAATCAATCTTCACATCAACTAGACAATTTTATTTCTCCATGTGACTCAGGTTTTCAAACTAGGTCCAAGTCAAGAAGCCTGGTTGTGTATTCACAATTCATATAGTCCATTGATCCAATGAACATAAAAGAATCTATGAAGGATGCAGATTAGGTGATGTCTATGCAAAAGGAACTTCTCTGTTCGAGAGAAGCAAAGTGATGCACTGGTCCCAAAACCAATTAACAGAACTATTTTAGGGACAAGATGGGTGCTCAAAAATAAACTTGATAAACATGGGACCATTACTAGAAAAAATCAATTCTGGTGGTGCAAGGATACAACCAAGAGGAGGGGATTGATGGGACCATTACTCAATAAATTCAATCTGCTGGAGGTAAAGGTGCTAGACACTATCATGAGTACAAGTGTGAGTCTTGATAAAGATGAAAATGATGTGGATGTCAATCAAACCATGTATAAAGGAATTAGTGGATCACTCCTATACCTCACTGCTAACAGGCCTGACATAGTGATTAGTGTTGGAATGTGCTCAAGGTTTTAAGCAACACCAGAGGAGTGAGATTTGAAAATGGTCAAACGAATTTTGAGATATCCGAAGGGAACGCGGGACCTGGTCCTCTTCTACCCAACATGTGATACTTTTGATCTAACAGGGCTATGATAATGACAATCATGTAGGCTTTTGGTATATCAAAAAATTACATCAAGCATGGAACACTTCACGGGATCAACACTAATTTCCTGAGGAAGGAAGAAGCAAGATTCTGTAGCCTTGTTTACTGAAGAGGCAGAATATGTGGGTGGTGCATCATGGTGTGCGAAACTTCTGTGGATTAAGCGATAGATAGAAGATTTTTTCATACTCATAGACACTATTCCTCATGTGTGACAACACTAGCGCAATGAACATGGCCAAAAACCTTGACCAACACAAAAAGAGGAAGCACATAGATGTGAGACACCTTTTCCTGAGGGACAATGTTGAGAACCTAAACGTTGTGATGAAATTTAGAAAGATCGAAGATAAGCTAGATGATATCTTTATATAGCTGTTGAGTAAATAATAATTTCTCAAAAACAGGATAAGGCTGGGGATGCTCAAAATCACTTGATCTCTTGACAAACTGCATGAAGCTCCCTCTCACAGGATATTTTAAGGAGGGCATGTATCTATACTTGTTTTGATGTTGTTCATAAAAGAATTCACTTTTGGTACCTTAATGTAGGTATACACTCATGATGTTTCTCGTTGAAGGGATAATTAAATCATACTAAGTAGGGATGCAGATTGAAAAGAGGACCTGGTCCTCGTGAGGTTAGTGTTATTTATGCTACACTATCATAGTTGTCAATATCATTTCCACGTGTATGTACCCTATTCATCACGTAAGTTTTAGGCGTCTCTTCGCTTTTAAATCCAACAGCCGCTACTGCTGTGGACCCGATACCATATTAACATCTCTCAACAAAATTCCTAACTAAAGTGAATGAAACTCATCGTTCTTTAACCAATTTCTTATGGAGATTCACTAACTATCTGTTAAAATCCATCTTTCAGTTACTTGAAAAATAACTAAATCCTAGTCCTCTTCAAAGTCTCCAATGTCCCAACAAGTTGAAAATCCCAGTTCATTCAACTTCTCCACTCCTATCCCTGAGGAATCTCCCTCAACTCTAATATATGGGGTTGGTGACAATTGATGAATCCATCACTCCTGAGACTGAATTCATAGCCTTCAATGTTATTTCTTCCAATGAGGTCTTAGTTTGTTCCCTCAATCTAGTGTTTCCTGGTATGAAATCTCAAGATTTAAAGGCTGAATTTGTAGCGGAACCTGGTGAGGAACCTATCTCATAAGAAATAGAAGTTGGGTCTATGGCTATGTCGTCTACCACGTCTGAAAAGATATTTGAAGGAGACCTGGCAGAGGGAAAGGTTCCGGAGTCCTGTATCCTAAGAATAAAGTTTAGCTTCACTAAGAGGAGATGCTCAACCCACATTGTTGAACCAAGAACTTACATCACTGGATCAGTTCCCACACGGAAGTCAACCTATGTTTGACCAAACACTAACTTCGCTGGGTGTTGAGAATGATGAGGATAAAGAAGAAGAGCCTCAATTAAGATGGAGAAACAGAGGTGTGCGAGGAACAAACTCCTCTAAAGTTGGGATTCAAGAGTTGGAAATTGCCAAAATTGTGCCTAAAATTATATATCCTGCTAGACATGTTGATAGTGTAGAGGAGATAAAAAGGAAGGGAAAAGGAAAAATTGTCAAAGCTCACATAAAAGGTGAAAAAATAGGTATGGAAGTACAAGCGAGACACAAAAGTTTCTGGGTAGTGTATTGGAAGCAAATGCCTCTCACACTGAGAGAATTAGGAGAAAGAGAAAAGTGGGATCACTAGCTGTAGAACCATATCTAATCCGGTACTCGTTGATGATAGTGAAACCCAATATAATGATATTCTGAGGGTTTTTGGAAAACAGAGGAAGGAAGCTAAGGAGGAAAGGGTCAAATCAAAGGGAACACAAAAGAAAAGGGCAAAGATATCTCCTGCACATAAGGAGAAACTGACACAACAACAAAGATCTGAAAAGGGGAAAAGAGTGAAAAAGAATGTAGCTGAACAACTTGTAAAGGGACATGGTCCTAGGGTTCTAAATCATAGGGAAGAAAAGGATATAACAACGGAGGATATAATATAAATAATGGAACACCAAAAGGTATTAAATGACAGAGACACTGACATTATCACAAAGTTAGGTATGATAACCTTTCTCGATACAGTATCTATTCAAGAATGAAGTCATCTTTTTGAACCACCTTCTCCATATTTACATGAACCTGAGGTACGTGAATTCTTCTAAATAATTGAATTGTTGGAATATCGAAGAATCACAACCATTGTCAAAGTAACTAGAATATAATTAAATGAGGAAATTCTTAGGATAATTCTGGGGGTGCCCGTAAAAGATATTAGATCCATTTTAGGTTGTAAACCATCGGGTAATCCAGCATGCATGCCACCAAACAAGGAGAGGTTAATCTTGAATGGCTGCCCAAGAAGCTTCTCAAAGGGGTATTTCAGTTCGTGTTTGAGTTCATTAACAATGTGTTGGTTCCTAGGTTTGAAAAACGAACAATTTCATCAGCTGCTAACTTGTTTCTAATGTAGCAGCTACTTGAAGTTGTTCAATTTAACAATCCTTCAATCATGCTAGAGCATATGAACAGAGTAATGTCCTGGAAAAATGCCATGTATGGCATTTCATACGGGTATCTATTGATATTTATTTTTAAACACTTTGAAGTTCCATTAGCAAAGAGGGGTATCAGGTTCCACCAAGCTTATATTTACTAAGTCTACTCTACTGGAATGTGAAGGCCCAACTAAGGTTAGGTCTCAAGTAGCAGTGATTCTAGAGAAACAGCCTACTCTCGAACAAGAAGTAGGTGATATTACTAGTCTTCTGAATGAGAAGAAAATTGAATTGTCATATATAAGTCTAAACTTCTGAAGGCGATCTCTGGAGGACCAGGTCCCAGTCATGCAAATGACGAAGTGTTGCAAAAGTTTAAAAATGAAAATACACTACTAATGAAATCAAATGCATCACTAAAGGACGAAGTTAAGGCTCTCAAAAGGCAAATTATCAAGGCTCGTGGAGATTCCAATGAACGGATGATTGTGTTGATGTGCACTTCCTATCCCCCTTCCTCCTCCGCCGTAAATGTGTCTCGATAGTCTTTAATTCCTTTGCTATGTTCATTCCTGTTATTCCAAAAAATTCTGTGGATTTATGTCCTGACCTTGTAAGTAAATGTGATATGATGCTCTTCCAATTTTGTGCCTTGTTCATGTGTACTTATTATTATCTCTTTTTGCCATCATACGCATGTTCTGTGTGGCCTGTATCCGTTATTTGTTAATTGCCTTGCATTTTGACTATGATATGCTTACTACATTACCTTTTCAATAACGTCAAAAGGGGGAAATTTTTTGTTGCATTTGTCTAAGGGTTTAAGAAGGAATACTACTTCTGAATGAATGTGTTCTCACTTTTGCGAGAAGTCATGCAAGTTGTTTGTCATCATCAAAAAAGGGGAAATTGATGGGTAATAAGTCTTAATGATATTTATCAAATATATATCAAACAAACAACAACAATATTGACTCATTTATTCAAAGAGAGATATTTTCAAGCTTCAAACAGCAAGGGACATGATAGAAGAGATTCTAGTGCTTTCTATACTAGCTGCATTGGTTTTCTTGTAATAGTTCTAATATTGTAGGATACGTTTCACTTGTGAAAGAAGAGTTTCAAACATGTGTGAATCATTGTAAAATCTAGGTTAAGGGTGACTTAGGTTCTTACTTTAAAAGTCTATATTAATGGGTTAAGATTAGTATAGTGGGGAACCCTTATTGATTTATTTTTGTTTTAAATATAATGGTGTGTCATTTGTGCATATTAAAGTGTGTAAAGTGTTTAGAAAGCGCAGGTTCCCGAGAAAATGCCCTACTCAATGCATTACCAAAGAGGTCGGCGATCCCGACCAAGTCTTCCGTTAGACTCAAAAAAACATGGGAGTCATTAAAAATTGGCGAGCCCAGGAAATTATTGGTGAATGACCGAGCAGGTTTTCTTTCCCAATATAAATTATTGTTTTAATCCCCACAATAACTAAAGGTCATGTAAAAGTTGGCGAGGTAATTATCTACTCGATGAGGTAATTATCCTCTCGACATGTCGCCGAGTGTATCTGCGAGCAACATTGACATCGCTGAATGGTATAAAACTGGAAAGTTTTTAAGTGGCCAAAGGTTTACGCTTCAAACTCCTTCACTTTTCCTCACACTCGCACTCTAGTGTCTATATTGTTTTAATTTGTCTAATATTGTAGTCATGTTTATGCTATGATTTGGATTTCTTTGTCGCCTAAAATTTCAGTCTTTTTTATTCGACATCAAAGGTGTGTTTTATCAACCCTGGGTTTATTTTCTATTATTGTGCTCAGTTGCAAATTGTATTGTCATGTTGATGTGTGCTAGGCCTATTTGATATTATTAATTTTGCATGTGCCTATTTTAATTAGTAACTTATTCCTGTACTTCTTTTGATTATTGAAATCCTATATTCTTGTGCTTCCAAATGATTTAAATTTTATGGGGTTGTGCCTGCGTGTTTCTTAGTTTTGTGAGTGAAGTCCGAGTAACCTATAGATGTAATAAATGATGTGATTTGCCCAATGATAGAGTGAGTGACGTCATTCTTAAGGGCAAAAGTTTTCAAATGGCCAAATTTTACAAGCTCAGGAGAAGTCTCGGTATCTCGGGGTGATGGGTGCTACTGGTCTAAGTTTAATTTGAATTGTGCAATCTTTGATTTTGTTTTTAGGGGTTTCAGAGTAGAATTCGAGAAGTTTGGTTTAAACTAGGCATGTTGTGTCGTTTGGCGAGCTTGGTCGAGCTCACCGAACCACTCGGCGGTTCGCCAAAGGTCCCCCATCTCGCCTGTAATTTAATGCTTTATGTGATTTGAGGTCATGTATCTTTTGGCGAGAAGCCTAAGGTCACCAAAGGGACTGGTCGACTTGTCGACGGTGTTCTTGATCGCCCTTTGTCTGCATCCCTTAGCTGTTTGCATTGCAAATTTTGGCGGCGTAATCCTGGATCGCCAAAGGATGTCGATGATTCACCGAAAATCATTCTCATCGCCGACATAACAAATGTTTTTGAGATTTGTGAGACAAATGCTTCGTGGATCCCAATCTAGCTCGACAAAATGATTCGGCGACTCGCTCACTGGCTCTAACTTTCCCTAATTTTTTGCAGACATGTCTGGACCAAATGTTTTTTGGAGAAACTTACAAATCTTAGGAAATTCTAAAGGGATTAAATAAATTTGGATGTAACTGTATCCAAAGATAAAGCAACTGAACTTCCCATATCTTCTCGAAAAAGGAAAAATCAAGGAAAAAGATCCATTTCTAACAAGAAGACTACTTCCTGAGGCCGCACTATTCTTTCATGGTCCTGGGGATCCTATGTAATTGTGGAGAAATTTCTAGCGGATAGAACCTTTGCTGACTCTAGTACAACTATACTTCCTTACGAGGTGACCCCGGGCACTGATGCCCAAACAGATGGAGCGATTGTGTAGACAAAATTACTTCATTACCTCCCTCTGTGTCTTACTTTTATTTACTTTTCAATTTTTTTATTTGCATTTGAGGACAAATAACTTTATTTGTGCTTCGGTAAGGCCAAACTTTTGAGAATATTGGTTTTGTTTATACATTTGGGTTTTTAGCTTTATTTTTGTGTGTCATACTATTTTGCGATTGATTGAGCTTGTGGCTCTTGTTTAAGTGTAAATGATTTTGAACCTTCCCGAAACTTTTGCCACCTCTCATTTGTTATAAATATGGTTATTCTCTTGCAAATTTGAGTATTGGTTTTGACCAATACCGATGACTTTAATAGTGCTCATAATTGAACAAAAATGAATGTGTGGCTATGATGAGGCCAAATGAAGTTGCATAGGCAATATGTGAACTCTTTGCATCATGTTATGACTAGCCAATTGTTAAATTGATTCTATTATGATGAACATTTCACACTACAAAAAGTGTGATGTCTTGTTTGACACTAGTGTCAATGCCTTGTGTGATGAGCTTATCGTGAACCATACATGATGACACCTAAAATTTCGCCAATTGTTCCGGTTAGTTCAGTGATGAAATCTCTTGATATGATCCTAGGAAACATGGAAGAGTGTAAAACAATTTGAAATTACACCTCTTTTGTGGCCAACCTTGTGAGTGTGTGAACATGTCACGACCCAAAACCGAGCCGCGACTGGCACCCACACTTGCCCTCCTATGTGAGCGAACCAACCAATCTAAACCTTAACATTTCAATTTAATATCAACAGAAAGTAATGCGGAAGACTTAAACTCATTAACAAAAATCAATTCAATAACTTCTAAAATTCAACATCTATTATTCCCCAAAATATGGAAGTCATCACCACAAGAACATCTATGAACGAATTACTAAACTAAGAGTATTCTAATGAGCTAAAATAAACAAAAGCTAGTCCATGCCGGAACTTCAAGGCATCAAGAAATGAAGAAGAAGATCCAGTCCAAGCTAGAAGCATTAGCTCACCCTGAAATCCGGTGTTATGAAGACTGGCTAGAGTTGCGGTTGAGTTGAAGACGACGGTATGTTTGCTGCATCCCACAAATAACAAGGAAAACAAATACAAGTAGGGGTCAGTACAAACACGGGTACTGAGTAGATATCATCGGCCAACTCAAAATAGAAAACAGTATATATCAGATAACATCATAAAATCAACTAATATTCTTAACAGGTGATAGCAACAATTATAAGAATCATTTATAACATCACCGAACATATTTATGAGGACTCAAGCCTCCACACAATACTCTTTGGGAAACATGTTCTTTAGATTGAGTATATTAACATATTTCAAGATTTCATTATCTTTATTTCTCTTGTGTCGGTACGTGACATTCCGCTCCCCTACTACTATGTGTCGGTATGTGACACTCCGATCCCCTAATTCTACGTGTCGGTTCGTGACACCCG
>NC_028645.1:52210429-52211428 GCF_001406875.1 Solanum pennellii | reverse complement strand
AAACCATAACCTACCTCCACCGAAGATTTTCGTGATCAAGCAAGCAAATCCTCAAAATCCTTGCTATCCTCTTCGATTCTCTCTCTCTATACTCGTTCTCCCTCTCTTTCTGTTCCTTTTCTTTTTCTTATTCAAACCCTCTTTCTTTTACCCTAATTAGCATATAATTAAGTATAAAGATGGCAATAATATCCCACTAATTAACTCAAGGTTACCTCTTTTAACCCCCAAATAATTAGACTTATTAACATTAACCCACTAACTTTATAATTAAAGCAGGAATAGTCCAAAACGCCCCTTAAATTACTTAACAGAAATCCGACCCAGCCTGGGATTTACGCAGTCTGTGACGGGCCGTCGTGCCTGCGACGGTCTGTCCTGCTGCTTCGTCACAGAGTTCAGAGACTAAATTTTCACCAAGAGTCTGTGACGGCCCGTCACGCCTATGATGGTCCGTCCTGCCATTCCGTTACGAAGTTCAGAGAGTCGATTTTAGTACCCAAATTTCAGAATTCTAAGTATTTGGGAACGAGACCCCCTCGACGGTCCGTCGTGCCCATGACGGTCCGTCGTGGGTTCCGTCGTCTAAGCCAGTTTTTCCAGAAATAAAATCTGCAGCTCAAAACGACTAAACAGGTCGTTACAAGAGATACCAATTTACCCTTCGTTCGTCCTCGAACGATCACAAGAAGAAAACAAGGGCGCAAAGGGAGTACCTGAATCTGTAAATAGGTGTGGGTATCTTTCTCGCATATCAGCCTCCTTCTCCCAAGTGGCCTCTTCAACTGGTCGATTCTTCCATTGAACTTTGATGGATGCAATCTCCCTTGATCTGAACTTGCGAATTTCTCTATCTAAGATAGCAACAGGCTCCTCCTCATAANACTTGCGAATTTCTCTATCTAGAATGGCAATAGGCTCCTCCTCATAGGACAAATTTTCATCTAGGCGAACCGAATCCCAACGAATGATGTAGTTTCCATCCCCATGGTATCTTTA
>NC_028645.1:52199596-52204968 GCF_001406875.1 Solanum pennellii | reverse complement strand
GCCTGCGACGGTCCGTCCTGCTGCTCCGTCAGAGAGTTCAGAGACTAGATTTTCACCAAGAGTCTGTGACGGCCCGTCACGCCTTTGACGGTCCGTCGTGCCATTCCGTTACGAAGTTCAGAGAGTCGATTTTAGTACCCAAATTTCAGAATTCTAAGTATTTTGGAACGAGACCCCCTCGACGGTCCGTCGTTCCCATGACGGTCCGTCGTGGGTTCCGTCGTCTCAGCCAGTTTTTCCAGAAATAAAATCTGCAGCTCAAAACGACTAAACAGGTCGTTAAAGAACATTGCTTGAACACGCTCTAAGATTTAACCTTTTCTTGAAAGAAACTTGATGAAACTACGACCTTTCTTGATCCATTATCCATAATCGTCATGAATTCTGGTTAGTTTTAAGAACCAAATTGGGCCAAAATCCTATGTTGGAGGTGTGGTGAAAAAAGAAGGTGAATCAACAAGGCCAAGGAAGTTCCCCTTTTACCCATAATTTTGAGAAAACTGAAAACCTCCATACAAAAAAGAAAGAAAAATAATAAATGAATGAAAAGAAAAAGAATGAAAAAGTTGTAAATTAAAGTTTTGAAAATGCAAAGAAAATAGGGTATCCAACTGTCCATGGAAGATGAATAATGGAATGAATTGTGAGAACGATTGAAAATAATAAAGAAAAGGAAAAAAACTCTTGTTCACACCACATTTCATGAGGATTACAACAACTGAGCCTAAATGATCGTACCTTTACGTTCAGCCCATTAAAACCTTAAACAGAGTTTTTTAATCTTGGTGAGTTGAACCAATGGTTGATTGGAAAATACGGGCAAGCCTGTGGGTGAAGTCGTGCATTGTGTTCATCTTTGTGAGTATGAGCGTAGTAATTGGTTCTAGAGATTTAAATTGATAAACCATTATGCGTGAATGTGGAATCATTCTTTGTTTGAGGGAATTTGAGCACCTTTGTTGAGCTTGAGCTTGCATTTGAAGCAAGTATTATGAACTGGGGATTCTTTGATAATGGTAAGTCCCAAGTTGAGTGTTTGAGTGAACAATTGATCCTTGCATTAGTAAGTTGAGTCTTTTTCTGTGAATTCATGATTGAATCTTTTGTAGCACTATTTGAGAAATCCTTTTTGAATTGTTGAACTTGCATTTTACGTGAGACCGAAGGAAC
The DNA here is from genome assembly GCF_001406875.1 of Solanum pennellii. NCBI lineage: Eukaryota > Viridiplantae > Streptophyta > Magnoliopsida > Solanales > Solanaceae > Solanum > Solanum pennellii. The sequence continues at coordinate 52,203,798 of NC_028645.1, read as the reverse complement.
AAAATATATTATTAAAAAAACGTTAAAAGTACAATAAAATCACAATGAGTAACAACTTAAAATATGTTTAAAACATATTAAAATTTTAATTAACTTTCAAAATGCGAATTGAGGAGCTTAAGGTCACTCCAATTGACTGATTTTCCCTTCTACTCACATTTCCTCAATTTTATACTTAGTATTTATTTGTTTAATTTATATTTTAGTATATCTATGAATTCAAAAATTACTTTTAAAAAGTTTGGTAATTTGAGGAGCTTAGGGTCATTCGGTCAATTGACTAATTTTCCCTTCTCGTCAAGTTTTCTTTAAGTTATATTTTGTATTTCGATGTTAATTTTACTTTTAGTATATTATACATTTAAAATTTACTTATAAAAAGTTTCTTTGACTCTCAAAATTTCACTTATGCCACATAGATCGAGACCGAGGGAACACCATATATCTTTTTAAAAATTACATTGAAGTACTATAAAATGACAATAATTAACACCTTAAAATATTCTAAAAACATATAAATATTTTGATTAACTTCAAAATGTGAATTTGATGATCTTTGGGTCCAATCAATTGATTGATTTGTCATTCTCCTCAAATTTCCTCAACTTCATATTTTAAAATTCTTCATTTATTTTTATTTTTGTTATATTATGTATTTAAAAGTTTCTTATAAAAAGTTTGGCTGCCTCTCCGAGTATCACATATGCAATATAGATTTAAGTTGAGGAAAATAACATATATTATTTAAAAATTACGTATAAATTACTATAAATCACAATTGTTACAAACTTAATATAATTAAAAAAACATATGAAAAAATTTATTAACGTTTCAAATTCCACCCAAATTTTGAGAGATGAGCTAAAATATGTTATTTGTAACTATGTTAAATGCGGGTACCACAACCAATAATAATTAACATCTTAAAGAATTTCTTAAAATATATTCAAAAAATTGAATAACATGAAATATTTCTCATGTTCCACATAAACCACGGTAATTAACAACTAAAAATATTTCAACAAATGTTTCGTATAGAAAAATTAATTAACTCTCACAATATCAAATGTGCCACAAATATTATTCGAAAAGTAAGCAAAACATATTATATAAATATTTAACAAAAAAATATGTAAAAGTTTTGTTCTCTACCCTAATATATATATATTAGGTCCGGATTTATCCGGGCTTTTATATCTAGTACTACAATAAAATGGAAACTAAATAAATAGGTTTTAAAAATAAAAATATTTCATGTTAATATACCGATCCAAAGTAATTCAAGAAACACTCATGCTCTTTGTTAAAAAAAAATATAGGTCATCCCCTATCACGATTCAGACCGTCGTGATTGGCACCCACACTAATCTTTCTGTTGGAGAATCATTACTACAACCCAAACAAATCAACTTAAACTAAACTACACAACTAAATCAATGTTAAGGCATTTAAAGATAAGAAAGTAGGTTTAAATGACAATAAAAAATGGAGTCCCCATAAACACCAAAAGTTTAAACAAATAAGTTAACCAAAACATATATAGATGTCTTAACAATGAACATGAAACACACCATACCAAAACTACCTATCGACAAGACTAAGTACAAGGGATACAACCCCGAAACAAAACAAATAGTCTGAGTCTGAAAAGAATAGGCTTAAACAAGAATTATCCATCGAAGCCGAAAAGAACTAGCTCACCCTTGAATTCAACTACGCTCAATACTCAACTAGCTGAAGTCTATCAATGGCCACCGAAAGATTCCCTGTACTCAACTATGAATGAGCAAGTGCAGTATCAGTAAACAAACATAGTGTACTTGTAGGATCACACGACTATCCCACTAAGTGCAACATAAGTAAATCAATACAATATAATAATAACATGCATACACCAAACATATATAATATCATCATCATTTACGAACAACGTACAGTTTCACAATTCTCAACTATCACACTTATATCATGTAGTTTGTCTTCTCATGGAGCCCAAACCCAAACTGTTAGCACACCAAAACGTACTAATGATTATGCCGAAACGTTGCAACTGATCCCAATTAGTTATGACTCAACATGACAACAGATCCCAATTAGTTATGTCGGAATGTGGCAAACGATTCATTCAACACACCAAAATCACAATCACAAGTATATTCTCAACATCACAATAAAGAAGTGTGATCATTAATGAAACATTCAACTACATACCTGGATCATAATGAAGCAAGAACAAATATACATCACAGAATAATAGAATCAAAACCATCATGTACCTCTAAACAAGCTTGAAACCCTAAGAAATCTTATGCTTCCCTTTCCTGATTCGTTCGCTTGTTCTTGGTCTACAAACAATCAATATAATATGGAAATTAATATACAATCACTAATTACCCGGATTATGAAAATTCTAACAACCCTAAATCATATACATGATCCAATTATCCAAACTAGGGTTGTTTCAACCATATATTCTTTATCAAATCCCTCCCATCAATAATTACCTATTAGATTATGTTCTACGTATCGAAAACGGATTCTGAGAGTGAAAATCTTACCTTTAACCTCAAGAATGATGGAAAATTGTCAAGAATAGCCTGGGGTTGTTCCTTAGCTCTAAAAATGAAAAGTGCAGAATAAATACATTTTAAGGTGTATTTACGACTTTGAATTGCGTCTGGCCTGCCACAACGACCCTCACCCGGCTACAGCGAGATCGTGAGCGCGACGTAAATCACCACAAGCTGCTTGAACAAAATAGTGAGCAATTTTAATAATTTCAAGACCCCCATTTCACAACACACCTTTAACCAACGAAGCTCAGAAAATATCACTCGACCTAAGATCGATTTCGGATGTTTTGCTCACCCGAATTCAATTCCGGAAAGTCGTATGGATTTCTTAATGACTTATCTAACTACTCATTCAATGAAAATCTAATTAAACCAACTGATTGTTACCATATTTCCCAACGCCTTAATGATTCATATTCGTCCAATTCGAGACTAGGTTTGGAAATTTCAAGTTACTACAAAAAAGAGTTCTGGCCCCAATTCTTTTCCCATGACTTTTTACTATCAACGGAATTAGGTCATTACATCCCCCTATCATTTTCTCCGCTTTTCTTTTTGTCTATAATTTATTTCTTTTGTGATTTCTTATTTCTTATTTTATTTTTTCTTTCATTTTATTTATGGAAATATGCATGCCCCATCGAAGGCAAAACACTCAAAAGCCTAAAAAAATAACACTAGATATTGGAAGAAAAAACACAAAGGAGGGCACCTATTTTTTCTATCGATAAAAAGTGATGATCTATTACACTTTTTTTTACTATGGAAAAACTTCCTAATATATAACTTATTTTACTATATTTTCTAAAATTTCATAGCATTTAAAAATAATAAGATTTTTTCTATTTTACGTAATGTACCAGTCTTAATGTATCAGTTGGATACATCACTTTATGATAAATCCTGATGTACAGGACATTTCTAAATGTTACTTAATGTGACCTATAAGTTGGATACATCACTCTACATGATATATCAGTTTAATACATCATTTTATCAGTTGTAGCAGTCATATATATCAGTTAATGTGATGAAATCGGTCGTACGTGATGAATCGAGATGTTGAGTGATGCATCCAAAATCAAGCAGTGATGTATCAGGACGTTGTGGGATTTATGCAAAAACGCGTTTCTAGATCTTTCGTCATTTTGGGATTTATTTATAGTCCACAAATTTTAAGAAATATTTGCAATTTGGGAAGATTAGAAATAGAACATAATAAGCTTTTAATACTATGAAATTTGTACAAGATCTACAATAATATTTTATTAATAAAAGTATTGCTTCTACCCAAAAGACCATATATAAGATTTCCTTATATTGACTTAAAATAGACTATTTTTTGTGTGCCTTTAAAGTCCAATCGTAGAAATAGCAATGGTTGGCAGCGTATCAAAAAAATGGAAGCCTACGGATGTGACATTTATAATTATACAAATTATGTTCTAGACATTTTAAATTTATATGCTTGTACTAGGAAAATATTGCGCAAATTTGTCTTTCATAAGCGATTAATATAAGGGAAACTAAGCAACTACCTTATGAAGAAAAATAATAATAAATAAATACCTTTTTATATTCATACCCCACTAAATAGTTAGACTATATACATTTTGCTTAACTAATATA
>NC_028645.1:52198750-52199379 GCF_001406875.1 Solanum pennellii | reverse complement strand
TTTATATATATATATATATATATATATATATATATATTTATCATTAAGGCTGATAATTTACTTAACTAATAATGTACATACCATTTAGGAATAATTAAGGGATATAATTTCGCCTAAGTGATACTAAATTAATAGATTTACTGTATTGGTATAGTTAAGATTTCTTATTCATAAATTACTCATTAATCAATGATAATATTGCAGTACATGTATGTTTTTATGGTATTATTACGGTTTCTTGTTCAAACCATACAAATTAGTCAATAATTCTATAAGAGTATATATATAATTTTATACTATCATTATGCTTTTTTTTTTTCACACCCTACTCATTAATCAATTATTGAATTAGTAGTGTTAGGCAGCGTATAAAAAATGGAAACTTTCAAATGTGACATTTATAATTATACCAAATTATGTTCTAGACATTATAAATTTATATTCTTGTACAAAGAAAATATTATGCAAATTTCTCTTTCGTTATGCAGTTATCATAAGGAAACTAACCAAAAACCTCATGAAGAAAAATAATTACAAATATATACCCCTTTATATTCATACCCAACTAAATAATTATACTATATACATTTTGCTTAACTTATACTAAATTATATATATATATATATATA